>NC_134353.1:343707516-344007516 GCF_048569485.1 Anomaloglossus baeobatrachus | reverse complement strand
CTGCAAAACAAACCTACTTCTCATCTCTCATACAGTCAGGGCCAGAAATATTTGGACAATGACACAAGTTTTGTTATTTTAGCTGTTTACAAAAACATGTTCAGAAATACAATTATATATATAATATGGGCTGAAAGTGCACACTCCCAGCTGCAATATGAGAGTTTTCACATCCAAATCGGAGAAAGGGTTTAGGAATCATAGCTCTGTAATGCATAGCCTCCTCTTTTTCAAGGGACCAAAAGTAATTGGACAAGGGACTCTAAGGGCTGCAATTAACTCTGAAGGCGTCTCCCTCGTTAACCTGTAATCAATGAAGTAGTTAAAAGGTTTGGGGTTGATTACAGGTGTGTGGTTTTGAATTTGGAAGCTGTTGCTGTGACCAGACAACATGCGGTCTAAGGAACTCTCAATTGAGGTGAAGCAGAACATCCTGAGGCTGAAAAAAAAGAAAAAATCCATCAGAGAGATAGCAGACATTCTTGGAGTAGCAAAATCAACAGTCGGGTACATTCTGAGAAAAAAGGAATTGACTGGTGAGCTTGGGAACTCAAAAAGGCCTGGGCGTCTACGGATGACAACAGTGGTGGATGATCGCCGCATACTTTCTTTGGTGAAGAAGAACCCGTTCACAACATCAACTGAAGTCCAGAACACTCTCAGTGAAGTAGGTGTATCTGTCTCTAAGTCAACAGTAAAGAGAAGACTCCATGAAAGTAAATACAAAGGGTTCACATCTAGATGCAAACCATTCATCAATTCCAAAAATAGACAGGCCAGAGTTAAATTTGCTGAAAAACACCTCATGAAGCCAGCTCAGTTCTGGAAAAGTATTCTATAGACAGATGAGACAAAGATCAACCTGTACCAGAATGATGGGAAGAAAAAAGTTTGGAGAAGAAAGGGAATGGCACATGATCCAAGGCACACCACATCCTCTGTAAAACATGGTGGAGGCAACGTTATGGCATGGGCATGCATGGCTTTCAATGGCACTGGGTCACTTGTGTTTATTGATGACATAACAGCAGACAAGAGTAGCCGGATGAATTCTGAAGTGTACCGGGATATACTTTCAGCCCAGATTCAGCCAAATGCCGCAAAGTTGATCGGACGGCGCTTCATAGTACAGATGGACAATGACCCCAAGCATACAGCCAAAGCTACCCAGGAGTTCATGAGTGCTAAACAGTGGAACATTCTGCAATGGCCAAGTCAATCACCAGATCTTAACCCAATTGAGCATGCATTTCACATGCTCAAATCCAGACTTAAGACGGAAAGACCCACAAACAAGCAAGACCTGAAGGCTGCGGCTGTAAAGGCCTGGCAAAGCATTAAGAAGGAGGAAACCCAGCGTTTGGTGATGTCCATGGGTTCCAGACTTAAGGCAGTGATTGCCTCCAAAGGATTCGCAACAAAATATTGAAAATAAAAATATTTTGTTTGGGTTTGGTTTATTTGTCCAATTACTTTTGACCTCCTAAAATGTGGAGTGTTTGTAAAGAAATGTGTACAATTCCTACAATTTCTATCAGATATTTTTGTTCAAACCTTCAAATTAAACGTTACAATCTGCACTTGAATTCTGTTGTAGAGGTTTCATTTCAAATCCAATGTGGTGGCATGCAGAGCCCAACTCACGAAAATTGTGTCACTGTCCAAATATTTCTGGACCTAACTGTATCTTCTCTATCTCACAACCCTAAACAGCTATTCAACACTTTCAACTCTCTCCTCCATTCCTCGGCACCACCTTCCACTCCTCTCATCTCAGCTGAAGATTTGCCTCTTTCTCCAAGCAGAAGATTGACAACATCAGAGCAAGTTTTGTCCCACAATCACCACAGCCACTCCTCACAACTACTCAGCCTTTTTTCTCCACGTTCCACTCTACTCTCTAGATCACATCTCATGACCTGCCTGCTTGATCCACTCCCATCCCCAATCTCAGCACAGTCTTCATCCCAGCCCTAACCCATCTCTTCAACCTATCACTAACAACTGGTGTATTCCCTTCATGCTTTAAACATGCCTCCATCACACCCATCCTCAAAAAGCCATCCCTTGACCCTTCCTCTGAGTCAAACTATCGCCCCATATCCCTTCTCCCCTATGCCTCAAAACTACTGGAACAGCATGTTCATCTTGAACTGTCCTCCCACCTCTCTTCCTGCTCCCTCTTTCACCGCTTATAATCTGGTTTTCGACCCCATCATTCCACTGAAACTGCCCTAACCAAAGTTACGAACGACCTACTAACCGCAAAAGTCCAAGCGACACTACTGTCCTCCTCCTCCTGGACCTGTCCTCTGCCTTTGACACAGTAGACCATCCCTTCTACTACAGATTTTCTTGTCTCTGGGCATCAGACTTGGCGCTATTTTGGATCTCCTCATACTTAACCAATCGAACTTTCAGTGTCTTCCACTCTCACACCACTTTCTCATCTCGCCCCCTATCTGTCGGTGTCCCCCAAGGTTCAGTTATTCGACCCCTGCTGTTCTCCATCTACACCTTCGGACTGGGACAGCTCATAGAGTCCCATGGCTTTCAGTATCATCTCTACACTGTCGATACACAGATCTACCTTTCTGGACCTGACATCACCTCCCTACTAACCAGAATCCCACAATGTCTGTCTGCTATTTCATCCTTTTTCTCTGCTCGATTCTTAAAACTGAACATGGACAAAACAGAATTCATCATTTTTCCTCCTCCTCACCTGACATATCCATCAATGTCAATGGCTGCTCACTTTACCCAGTCTCATGTGCTCACTGCCTGGGAGTAACTCTAGAATCTGATCTCTCTTTCAACCTACACATCCAAGCTCTCTTCACCTTCTGCTGCCTCCTACTCACAAATATTTCCTGGATCCATACATTCCTTTCCCAAGAATCTGCACCCTAGTACATGCCCTTATTATCTTGCGCTTAGATTATTGCAACCTCCTGCTCTGTGGCCTCCCTTCTAACAGTCTCACACCCCTACAATCTATTCTAAACTACGCTGCCCGGCTAATCCACTTGTTCCCCCGCTACTCCCTGACCTCTTCTCTCTGCCAATCCCTTCACTGGCTTCCCATTGCCCAACAATTTCAGTTCAAAACACTAACCATGACATATAAAGCAATCCACAACATGTCTCCTCCCTACATCTGTGATCTAGTCTCCTGGTACTTACCTGAACGTAACTGTGATGCCCTGGAATAGCCAGGTAGTCACAGATAGGCCCCGCAAAACACCTGTCCCCCTAAAAAGGTAACAGCAGCCAACCACATTAAAACCTAGTCACCTCCCTCAGAGCTTAATGGGCACACCAGGGGACGGAGCCAGGCGGTTGGCCACGCCCACCGAGGAGTCCAGAGGGCCTGAGGCAGGAGAAAAAGAAGTCAGTCAAGTCAGTCAGTTGGTTGAGGAGTGAGGTGGAGGAGTGTGCAGCACGCCTGTGGTGACAGGTCTGCAGCGGGAACTGACAGGTGCCAGGGTCGTAGCCCTGGTACCTTGGCTAGGAGGCAGGCGGTGGCCTGGCCTGAAGGAGCCGGAAAGACGGCCAGGTGGAACTGTAAGGGACCGAGACAGGGTAGTGGCCCGCCGGTACTGAACTGGGGAACCGACTGGAAACCGGAGCACCAGGGGGGTGCTCAGACCCAGAACGAGGCCCAGAAGCCACTGGACCACATCAAATTCACTGATTGAGGTCTGGACCTTAGGTCCTTTCCCATCCCAAGACCCGAAAGAAGGCAACAGCCCACCGAGGGAGATAGAAAGCCACCGCACAGGCAGAGAGATCCCACGGGCCAGCGCCTGCGGGCAAACGGACTCCACTGACACATACACAGCCGGGGAGCGGACTCCCGCTGCTAAGGTACAGGCAGTCTACACTAACATAACAAGGTTAAGTAGTGGCATAAAAATCTGCATATCAATACAAATAATAATTATATATATTGTGAGGTAGCACGGTCGGCTGCGCAGCAGAAGACACGGGATCCAGGCAGTAAGGTTCACAGCACACGGTGTTTAATGTCCAAACAAACGTCCACAGCAATATACATGTCTCTCCAGCAGAGAACCCAGGGAGTTGAGATCACTCCCCACATCCGGCACACCTGCCCTCGTTCCTGTTTCCTTTTAACCCTTCCTTAAGCCTGTAGGGAAACAGCATTAACCCTATAGTGGATTTACTTTCTATCATGGAGTGAGCACAACCTGGGCGAGACATACCGGCCGTCATAGATAACCCCGGTCACAGTCTCACATACCCCCCCCCTCAGTTCAAGCGTGCGGGGTTGAACTCCAGCCATCAAACACGGGCCGCGGGACAAGGCATCGGCGTTGCCCTGCAACCTACCGGCCCGGTGTTCAACCGTAAACCGGAAGTTCTGCAGAGAAAGGAACCACCGGGTAACCCGGGCATTCCGTTCCTTGGCGGACCTCATCCAGACCAGCGGAGAGTGATCAGTCACCAAGCGAAACTGCCGTCCCAGCAGGTAATAGCGTAGGGACTCCAAGGCCCACTTGATCGCCAGGCACTCCTTCTCCACTACGCTATAATTCCGCTCGGGAGGGGTGAGCTTCCTACTCAAGAAGGTGACGGGGTGTTCCTCCCCCTGAACCACCTGAGACAGCACTGCCCCCAGGCCGACCTCCGAGGCGTCAGTCTGTACAATGAACTCCTTCCGGAAATCAGGGTTGACCAGAACGGGCTGTCCGCACAGGACCTCCTTCAGGGCCCGGAAGGAGTCCTCGGCCTGCGGAGTCCACCGCACCATGACGGACTTCTTACCTTTGAGAAGGTCCGTCAAGGGGGCTGATAGTCCCGCAAAATCCATTACAAACCTCCTGTAGTACCCCACGATACCCAGGAAGGCCCTAACCTGCTTCGTGGTCAGGGGTCGAGGCCACTTCTGGATCGCCTCAACCTTGTTAATTTGGGGCTTAATCACCCCTTGGCCTATCACGTAGCCCAAGTAGCGGGCTTCCGTGAGTCCCAACGCACATTTCTTGGGATTGGCTGTCAATCCGGCTGTTCGAAGCGCGTCCACCACCGCTTGTACCTGTTCCAAGTGGGTCTGCCAATCGGAGCTGTAAATAATGATGTCATCAAGGTACGCTGATGCATACGCCTGGTGAGGTTCCAGCACCAAGTCCATCAACCTCTGGAACGTGGCCGGAGCGCCATGTAACCCAAAAGGCAAGACAACATAGTGGAAGAGACCCTCCGGCGTAACAAAAGCGGTTTTCTCCTTGGCGGACTCCGTCAGTGGCACCTGCCAGTACCCCTTGGTCAGGTCGAGCGTGGTAAAATATCGCGCCTGTCCCAGCCTATCAATCAGCTCATCCACCCGGGGCATGGGGTAGAGATCGAACTTGGATATTTCGTTCAATCTCCGGAAGTCATTGCAGAACCTTAAGGAGCCATCGGGTTTTGGTATTAGGACAATGGGACTAGCCCATTCACTCCGGGATTTTTCGATGACCCCCAGGCGTAGCATTGTCTTCACTTCCTCTGATATGGCTTGTCTTCGAGCCTCCGGCACGCGGTATGACTTCAGGCGTACCTTCAGGTGAGGCTCGGTGACAATGTCATGTCGTATCAGACTGGTCCTACCCGGCAACTCGGAGAAGACATCGGGGTTCTGCTGAACCAGTCGTCTGGCCTCTCGCCTCTGTTGCTTGGTGAGGGTTTCTCCGATCCTTACTTCCGGTTCGTCCTCTCCGGAGGTCGTTGAAGCCGGGAGTGAACGACCCGAAGAGGAGGGAGATGGGGGAAACTCAACCATCAGGCTTTCCCGATCCTGCCACGGTTTTAATAGGTTGACATGGTATATTTGTTCAGGTTTCCGCCTACCGGGCTGCAATACTTTATAGTTGACCACCCCGACTCTTTCCTTTATCTCGTAGGGGCCTTGCCACTGAGCCAGGAATTTACTCTCCGCCGTGGGGATTAATACCAACACCCGATCCCCGGGTTTAAAGGTCCGCACGGTGGCTTGTCTATTGTAGCGGCCGCTTTGCGCGGCCTGAGCCTCCTGTAAATGCTCCTTTACAATTGGCATGACCGCGCTTATGCGGTTCTGCATTCCTAAAATGTGTTCAATCACACTTTTATGGGGGGTGGGCTCTTGCTCCCATGTTTCCTTTGCCAGGTCCAACAATCCTCGGGGATGTCGCCCGTATAACAACTCAAAAGGCGAAAACCCCGTGGATGCCTGTGGCACCTCACGGATGGCAAACATCAAATAGGGAAGCATCATATCCCAGTCTTTCCCGTCTTTGGAGATCACCCTTTTTAGCATGGTTTTCAGGGTTTTATTGAATCGTTCTACTAACCCATCCGTCTGAGGATGATACACAGACGTACGCAACTGCTTGATCTGGAGTAGCCGGCACAGCTCTTTGGTCACTTTAGACATGAATGGGGTCCCCTGATCCGTAAGGATCTCCTTGGGCAACCCCACCCGGCAGAACACAGCAAACAACTCCCGAGCTATAAGCTTTGCTGCAGTATGTCTGAGAGGTATCGCCTCTGGATACCGGGTGGCATAGTCAACGATCACTAGGATGTGTTGGTGCCCTCGAGCAGACTTTACGAGGGGCCCCACCAGATCCATTCCTATCCGTTCAAAAGGGACTTCTATAATGGGTAATGGTACCAACGGACTGCGAAAGTGGGCCAGGGGTGCGGTAAGCTGACACTCCGGGCAGGTTTCGCAGAACCGTTTTACCTCTCCAAAGACCCCGGGCCAATAAAACCTTTGCAATATTCGCTCCTGCGTTTTCTTGACCCCTAGGTGACCACTCATCAGGTGTTTATGAGCCAAGTCGAGGACCCGCCGGCGATACGGCTGGGGCACCACCAACTGCTCTACCCCCACGCCCCGTATTTCATCTACCCTGTAGAGTAAATCCTGCTTGAGAGCGAAATGGGGGTACCTTACCTGGGCACCGGGCAGCTGTGCCACCCCGTCAATTACTATCACCCGATTCCGGGCATGTATTAATGTAGGGTCCTGGAGTTGGGCTGTCCCAAACGTATCCGGGGATGCCTCCAACTCCGGGATGGGCTCGACCATTTCAGCCTCTCCTGCCAATACCTCTAGGGGTGACCTATCGGGTTCACACTCTGTCCCTATCATGGTGACCCCTACGGCAGGCGTCCCAGATTCAGGATTGTAGGGTTCAGGTCCCGGACTGACCAATACCTGAGGGGACTTAGGGGGTCCCCTCCATAAAGTCCAAAAATAGGGCAGATCCCTTCCTAGGATCACGTCATAAGGAAGAGTGTTCAGAAGTCCCACTTCATGTTGCACCTGACCGCAAGGTGCTGTGATGGTGACCATCCCCGTGGGATAGTCTCGGCGGTCCCCATGTATGCAAACCACCCCCACGGTACGTCCTGTGGCCTTTACTTTAGCCCTCAAGGTGGCTCGCACAAGGGTCACTAAGCTTCCGGAATCCAACAATCCTGTAACCGGACATCCATTCACCTGTATTTGGCACAAGTGTGGCGCAGTCTCTGGGGGAACCAGGTCAGCGGTACACACCACCTGAGCATACATTGAACCCCGCCGGGTAACCCCACAATCCATGGGCTCCGTGGTCAGTGGACACTGGGCTTCCATATGTCCCACCCGCTGGCACCGCCAACATCTAATAGGGAAGGAAACCCCCTTGACAAGTTGTCGTTTAGGGTACAGAGCCTTCCGGACCTCAGGAACAGCGGGCGCGGCCTCAGCCGGGACGGTAGCGGACTCCTGTACCGTTGTCAGCGGTGGGTCCTTGGCCCTAGGCTTGGAGGGGCCGGACCGACGGGCGGTACGCAAAGTCTCAGTGTCCCGTATCAAGTCCTGCGTAGCCACATGCCGCTCTACCAGGGACACTAATTGGTCCAGGGTACTCGGGTCACCCTGTCCTACCCACCGTTGAACGGTGACGGGTAAAGTGCGCACAAAACGATCCACTACTACCCTTTCCACCATTTGCGCCGGGCTCAGAGTGTCAGGCTGCAACCACTTTTTTACAAGATGTAATAAGTCATAGGCCTGGGAGCGTACGGGTTTGGCTTCCTCATAGAACCACTGATTTACCCGCTGAGCCCGTACATAAGTATTCACCCCCAACCGAGCCAGTATTTCGGCTTTCAGGGTCACATAGTCAATGGCGTCCTCGGTACAGAGGTCCAGGTACGCTTTTTGGGGTTCCCCCGTCAGATAGGGTGACAATACCTCAGCCCACTGGGGGGTCGGCAGCTTTTCCCGCTCGGCCACCCGCTCAAACACTGCCAGGAACGATTCCACATCATCCCCCGGGGTCATCTTTTGTAACGCTTGTCTCACCGCTTTCCGGACGCTGCTGTCGTCACCCGGTCCCGGGGTTGTTGCTGCCGGTCCGGCACGGATTGACTTGGCCAGGAGAACCATCTGTTCTTGGTGCCTTTTTTCCTGCAATATCAAGGATTGCTGGTGTTGTTGCCGCTGTGCATCAGCTTGTTGCCGCTGTGCATCAACTTGTTGCTGCTGTGCATCAGCTTGTCGCTGCTGTTGCTCCAACGTCCGGAGCAGGTGGGTATTCACCTGTTGTTGCTGTGCAGTAGCTTGAGCCAACTGCTTTAGTATGTCCTCCATGGCGTCACTGGGTTTGGGCCGTAGTATAGCTGCTTGAATCCAGGACATGTGCTACCGGGTCACCAGAAAAGGAAGGTACACCTCACCGGCTGGCATGCCCGCCGATTCTCCACCATATGTGAGGTAGCACGGTCGGCTGCGCAGCAGAAGACACGGGATCCAGGCAGTAAGGTTCACAGCACACGGTGTTTAATGTCCAAACAAACGTCCACAGCAATATACATGTCTCTCCAGCAGAGAACCCAGGGAGTTGAGATCACTCCCCACATCCGGCACACCTGCCCTCGTTCCTGTTTCCTTTTAACCCTTCCTTAAGCCTGTAGGGAAACAGCATTAACCCTATAGTGGATTTACTTTCTATCATGGAGTGAGCACAACCTGGGCGAGACATACCGGCCGTCATAGATAACCCCGGTCACAGTCTCACAATATATATATATATATATATATATATATATATATATATATATATCATATAGTACGCAGAGGTGTGACTACACTATAAGAACCAAATCGCAAAGACTGAACAAACTACACACAAAAAAGCGATCACATGGTTTCAACATATTTATATTTTTATTTTGATGCAAAAAGGTGAAAGGGGTAGAGCAAAAGGATTACATCACCGCAGTCAACAACGCAATCACAATGTATTAATTGTAGATACAAAAAAATGGTTGTATCAACTCAGAATAGTGCCGAAAAATAGCCCAAAATAGACCAATATACAGAGTAATATTCTCAAAAAATCTGATATATAACAGTAGCTCTGAAAAAATGTAAATATGTATTTCTCCTACATGTGTATATAAGTAGAGACAAACAATGTATAAACATGTGTTAGTAAACCCAACACAAAAATAATGGATAGTCTACCCCCTTCTTTAAAGCTATCTTATTGCGCAAACATTGACCTCTTTGTGCAGGTAGTATCTAAGGAGTTTGAAAATTTGTCTGGTCATGTGAAGAGGGACAATCTATCTAGGTCTGAACGCATACGTCTTAAGCAGATGTCAGATGTTACGATCAAGCTGGCCAATAAGGGGGGTAATATAGTCATCTGGCCTATATCCGCATATGAGAGGGAGGCGTTCCGCCAGTTGCGTGATACAGTTTGCTATCAAAAACTAACTTTCAATCCCCTCACTAAATATGTGGACGAATTAAAGCAGATTGTGCAAGTGGCCAAGGATGACTGTATTATCTCCCCTGAGTTGGCATTGGCTTTGATGGTACCTGAACCTAGGATTGCGACATTGTACTTACTTCCCAAAGTGCATAAAAATGCTTCCTCCCCACCGGGTCGCCCAATTATTTCGGGCAATGGTAATTTTCTGGAAAACATCAATGGATGACTCGATTGTCAACTTCAGCCTCTTGTAAGGAGTCTTCCCTCTTTTATTCAGGATACTGGTGAATTTTTTAAACGGATTGACGGATTGTATGTTGGTGGTGATTCGCTTTTGGTATTCTGTGACGTCAAGTCCCTGTACACCAGCATCCGACATTCTGATGGAATCAGAGCAGCGAAATTTTATTTGAGTATGAGTAACATGTCATCCAATTTTGTTGATTTGGTGTTGCGATTGTTGGAGTTCTCCCTAACACATAATTTTTTTGTTTTTAAGGGGTCCTTCTACCTTCAGCTCCAGGGCACAGCGATGGGCGCTTCTTTTGCCCCAGCCTATGCTAATTTGTTCCTGGGGCTGTGAGAGAGGGACCTCCCCCTGCTGGATTGGAAGTCGTCGTTGGGCCGGATCCTTTTATGGACCCGGTACATCGATGACATATTCCTTATCTGGCGGGGGTCCTCTGATTTTCTTTCTCCTCTGATTTTCTTTCAATATTTATTCAGGATTTGAACTCCAACACTCGCAACATCCACCTTACCCATTGTTCTGCCTTCTTTCACGTAACGCTGTGAATCTCCAGCATACAGCTAAACCCTCGTTCACATTTCAAATAAACAGACTGGAATTCAGTAGCCTTGATTTATTAGCTGGTAACGTGAACTTGATTGCACTATACGTGGAATATACAGTGAATATAGGAATATCCAAGATGCAGGTGAATACGGTATATCCAAAATGCAGTTGAATACGGTACATGGAATACGGTATATCCAAGATACTGTTTTATACGGGTAAAAACTATAACAAGAAAATAATTACAGTCAGTACAGTGTTAATACAGAGTTAACATAGCATAACAGTGCATGAGATACAGTTCTTATGAGAATGTAGGTGAAAGGTCACTGCATCTGCAATACATAGAAAATCTTATCTATACAAACAAGACAGGGATGACACTAAAGGTGTAGAATTAGAATGTACAATGCATTTACTACACTCTTCCATCTAAGATTCTATCACTAACACATGTAATTTGCTTTGCTCACCGGATTACACTAGGCAGGGGTGAATGTACAGAGAGGTAAGTCGGCAGTAGAGTTGAGCGCGGTTCGTGGTTCGTGGTTCTCCAGTTCGCGGTTCGAGTGATTTTGGGGGGTGTTCTAGATAGAACTAGAACTCGAGCTTTTTGCTAAAAGTTCGTTAGCTTGAGTTACGTTCGAGAACGGTTCTATCAGCCAAAAGCCAAGCTAGTTAGTAGCTGGCTTTTCGCTGTAATAGTGTAAGTCACTCTGTGACTCACACTATTATGAAATTTCAGCATATAGTGTGTGGGGACTGTGCGTTCAGATCACTGCTGCTGGGATAATGGTGATCGCCATTTTTTTTTTCTTTTCTTCCTTCCCTAAGCGTGCGTGTAGTGGGGCGGGCCAGCATGTCAGCCAATCCCAGACACACACACAGCTAAGTGGACTTTTTGCCAGACAAGCAAGGGCAAGTGTCATAGGATGTCCATCTCACATGTGCCTGCATTATAAAAACGGGTATCTGCCCGTCTGGATGCCATTATCTGCCTTCTACATCTGGGTGTCAGTCACCGCTGGTGCAGCTCCTGCCGCCGATCCTGCTGTGTACGCTCTACACATAGCGCTATACAGAATAGGGATAGAAGTTTCTTTCAGCCCTTTTAAGGGCTAATTACAGCAGGCTCAGAGCCATAGGTGACAGTCAGGTCCGTGGAAACAGTTTTTAACAGCTACAGATAACAGCGTCTGTGTAGCTAAGCTCAGGGACTTCCTTTCTACATTTCACCATTAGGAGGGATAGAAAGTGAGGCTTCCTTTCCTCTACACTGACCCACAACCCGGCCACTATACCCTCCTGCCCTTTTTAGCAAAGCCATTTTAATTGCAGAGTGCTGCCAGTTAGTGCAATCCAAAGAGTGGCTGCTGTCCTCCATTATTGTGGCACTTTTGCCAAGCAAGTCCCACCACCTCTGCATTCTCCCCTCCTGCACATTTTTGCAAAGCCATTTTAATTGAAAAGAGTGCTGCCAGTTAGTGGCATCCAAAAAGTGGCTGTTGGACTTCATTAGTGTCCCACTGGTGCCAAGCAATTTGCAGCACCTCTGCATTGCACCCTCAAGCTCATTGTTACTAAGCCATTAGAATAGCAAACACTGAGGAAACTTAGTGGCATCCAAAAAGTGGCTGTTGGACTTTATTAGTGTCCCACTGGTGACAAGCAATTTACAGCACCTATGCATTGCACCCTCCATCTCATTGTTCCTAAGCCATTAGAATAGCAAACACTGAGGAAACTTAGTGGCATCCAAAAAGTGGCTGTTGGACTTCATTAGTGTCCCACTGGTGCCAAGCAATTTACAGCACCTCTGCATTGCACCCTCAAGCTCATTGTTACTAATCAATTAGAATAGCAAACACTGAGGAAACTTAGTGGCATCCAAAAAGTGGCTGTTGTACTCCATTTTTGCCCCACTGGTGGCAAGCAATTTCCAGCACCTCTGCATTACACCCTCCTGCTCATTTTTAATTAGCTATAATAATAGCAAAAAATGCTGCAAGTTAGTGGCATCCACAAAGTGGCTGTTGTACTCCATTTCTGCCCCACTGGTAGCAAGCAATTTCCAGCACCTCTGCATTACACCCTCCTGCTCATTTTTAATTAGCTATAATAATAGCAAAAAATGCTGCAAGTTAGTGGCATCCAAAAAGTGGCTGTTGTACTCCATTTCTGCCCCACTGGTGGCAAGCAATTTCCAGCACCTCTGCATTACACCCTCCTGCTCATTTTTAATTAGCTATAATAATAGCAAAAAATGCTGCAAGTTAATTGTGTGTTTGTGTGTGTGTGTGTGTGCGAACACAACTTACTAGTGGCACATCACAAGAGCTTCCCAGTTATCTACCTAAACATAGACAAAACACATCACCCACCCTGAATACCCTTGTTAGCTGACGCTTCACAGATAAGGCAGATGATAACAGTGTGAATGCAAACCACACAGCTCTGCAACACAGTCATGGAAATCTTGAAAAGCAACAGTCAATGCAAACATGTGTCGCTGTCCCTCTATGATTTAAACTGTACGTGACAATTTGACAGTGCAGAGGCAGCAAGTCTGATTGTCTATATAGTCGTTCTACCAAGAACAGATATGTGTTTTGATAATAAAACAAAGTGTTGCGTGCACGCATTACTGTCTGGGCACAGCCTACCGTACCTGGGTACTGTGATGTCCATTTGCCATAAATATAGACTTTACGCTCCTATCATGGTAAACTGTATAGACAGCACCGTAAGAATGTTGGTCTGTGGCACAGGATGCTGCTCACTTTCGTTACGGTACTCCTCACCAAACTCCAAAATGACTCCCCTCATAATTGAACGAAGTGGTTCCACGGTTGCTCCTTGCTGTAACACACCTTTATCTTTTCACACCTGAAGATCGTTTTGCTATTGCTATAGTGAACAAACAGACAAAAGCAGCTCCAAAAAAACTGCAGCCCCTTGTGTGTAGTCTGCAACAATGCATGCAATGAACGGCAAATAAGCATGTTGCATTGACAGTGGCTAAAGCTGAGCAATACATCCTCACGCTATCAATTCATATCCATGTGACACTTCATGGTGGTAGTACTCAAAGTTGAAATTTTTTGCCTTCTACTCAGAGATTGTTACAGATTACATGACTTGTGTGATCCTTTGCTATGTCCAAAAAATTCCCAGGTTAGGCAAGGTTTACAGCCCATGCGAACTGCATAGCCAACATGACTTATGCTCATAGGCAGAGTTGTGGCCGAGGATTCAGTTGTTGACTTGCTTCCAGTACTTTGTCTTTGTCTATGAAGACACAACGTAAACTCGTCGTCAGTAGCATCCTCCTCCACTTCCACTGCTGATGTCATCGATTGGCTCACTTTGGTTTGACAGTAAGTGGTGTCTCCAACCTCATCATCACCCTGTGTGTTTTCATTCCCCTCGTCCTGAGTCCTCCGTGACAACCTCTTCCTGCCCTGACCGAAAAGCAAAGTTGACGTTACAATCAGGTATCTGAGTCTCCTCATCATGTTACCCATTGTCTCCACCAGGATGATGTATGGTTTGGAAATGAGGGTGTACATTATGATCAGCACCTTCTTCATCGGGGCCTGGATCCAACTCACAAACCTTCTGGCCATCTGTACAGATCATTTCCCCTGTCTCCTGTAACTCGCTGCCTCAACACGTCAGATTATCTGCTACACCCGCAAGCTTCAAACGGAACCTAAAAACTCATCTGTTCATAAATTACTATAACCATTAAATGACACCACCACGGTGCGGAGCTTCTGCCCAACCTACACCCCACCTACTGTCTACTCCCCAAAATACTTTACAATGTAATCCTGCAAGGGCTGAGTCCTCTGCCCTCTGTACCAGTCTGTCTATTGTTACTTGTATATGTATTCTGTATGTAACCCCCTTGTCATGTACAGCACCATGGAATCAATGGTGCTCTATAAATAAATATTAATAATAATAATAATAATAATAAGAACTTCTTTGTCTGTACTCACTGGAGCTTTAGAGCAGACCTCTGATTCCCAGGCTACAGTGTGACTGAACGGCTTTGCAGATTCAACCATCTCTGTTACCCCTTATTCAGCAGGGCTGGTGGAAACTTGAGAGCAGTTATGAAGCAAGTGCGATTGGGTTTACACCACTGTGGAATGTAGTATTTGTGATATTCAACTTGAGGTGGAGGAGAGCCCACTTTATTGCGCACTTGACATCCATTAAAGCAGCTGCTGTTTTGGTGCCTCCTCTACTTTTGTTAACGATGGTCGTGTCCGTGAAAAAATGATCATATCAGATTATCTACGGGAAGAAGTACACCTGTTATTTTAGCTGTTATTTGTTGTTACGAATTGGTGCCGCCGTAAACGCAAGCAACCTGCTGCGGTTCCAGTTGCGCCCAGGCGTCAGTTGCCATTTAGGGCTGTGCCTCGGGTTGTCCAGCTGGCTGCTTTCTCCACCACGTGTAAGTGTGGAGAGGCGGCCAGTGCGCATGCGTGTGCCGATTTACCCCAGCCGCAGCCTAACTCCAGTGTTTCGCCTACTGAGTATGCTCAGCCTGACTGTGTAATTCCTGAGGCAAAGTCTTCATTTTGGGCTACAGCGCATGCTCGTTTAGACTGTGCCTGAGTCATTCTGCGACCTGCGGCTCAACACATTTACACAGGGCCCTGGGGCTTGACTCACTCTCGGGAGGCCACTGCAACTAACTGCACCCAACATCAGCCCCAGGTGTCCCCTTACACTGCAGTGGCGGTCCCCACTGACCGCAATACCGAGAGTGGCGTAACGAAAAATACATATAAACAAGCAACCTAAGTGTGACCAGACTCTTCGTCCACATGGAGTCCCTGAAGGTAATGCACCGACACAACACCTGTGGGGCTTCACACTTACTGCGAAAAGCTTCTTTGCACAGGTACTTGCACTCCGTGCCGGGTCTAAGTCCTGTGTTGTGCCTAGACAGCATGCTGAAGCAGATAGTCTTTTTTTCAGAAACTGTATTTCATGCTACTGAGCATGCTCAGGCACTTACTGCATTAGAGGCTAGGTCCGGTAATGAACTCTTTGGCCCTGCTCCTGATGTGGGGGGCCCATATAGACCGCAGGGCATCAGGTGTCCTGACAATTTGGCCAGGCCACTCCCAACAGGCTTGCAGAGGCCCGCCCCTATGACTTGTCACCTCATTGTTGTTGGTCAGACGATGACTGTTGAGGTGTTTTGGTCGTGGCAGCCATGAGGTCATCATTCAAGTGGTGGTTCCAAATAGGACGCTAGTTATGCCACTCATGACGTGTCACTCTGCTTTTGTCTCCAGGAGGTGCATTGTGGTCCACCCTGGTTTGGGGCGGACCCAGGATATAAAAGGGGCTGGAGCCAACAAGAAGGTGAAAAGTCTTCTATTATGCTAAGAAAGAGCACACCTCCATGTGTTGAACCCATTGCGGCTTTAGGCCAGAGGTAGGCAGGTATAGGGCATCTATGCAGGCCGCCACCATAGTTGGTAACGCAGAACGTTTAAGAACAGCTCCTGTCCTACCAGTCCTGCTAGTGCAGCCCAGTGCCATAAACAGGCATGCTGCTGCTGATGCCCCTGCTGTCCACAGGTGTGTCCCCTATGCATACGGACAGCGTAACCAATGGCCCCTGTGTTGTTAACAGGGAGTTCCGGGGCTGGGTGGTCGTGTGGACCCTGTGATGCTAACAGGGCTCCCAGTCTCCAGATCCGAGTGGCTTCTAACTCGGTTCAGGCTACTATTTGTTTCAGAGTCAATCTGCTCTGTATCCTCCACCTAACCTTCCAGTTGCCAACCTCTCCTTTTCCATCTGTGAGCACGGTGGACACCGAATGGCGATTGGGATATCTACCTTTCTCTTTATTCCATTCTTAATTTGTTTATATAGCGGTAACATAGTATATACCACCTTATCCAAATCTGCCAGTCCCACCATAACAGATGTTGTTTCTTCAGCAAATGTTAATGTTGCTTAACCACCAAACCCACGGACACAAACTTTTTTTTACCCTTTCCAACACACCTGTTCCCCTTTCCACCAGCATCTCTCCTTTTTCAACTCAGTTTGTATATGACCAAAAGTGCAACTCTGCAGGGACACCGTACTCAACGCCGTCTCAGCACAGCAGCCAGCCCTAGGTCCCTCAGATGTGGACAAGTAAAAGACCATTTCCTCCTATTCATGACAAAGCATTGAGATTCACTCTGTGCACCACTGGTGTTTAGTGGAAAAGCAGATCTAAGATTGCGTAACACCTTATGCTGATACTCCTGCATACGTGCGTCCCTTTCTATGGCAGGAGTTATTTCGCAAAATTTTGTGTTCTACCGGGGATCTAACAGTGTGGCAACCCAGTAGTCAGCATGACTTGGAATTCGTACAATCCGAGGGTCATGTTGTAGGTAGTGCAGCAAGAAGGCGCTCATGTGTCTTGTGCATCCAGGAGGACCAAGTCCTTGGTGTGTTGGTGGCGGAGAGGTGAGAATCGTGCCTCCTGCCTCTCCCCTCTCCCCACTACCTCGCACAACCGAAATGTGACCAAGCTCTCACTCATCTGCTGAGTCTTCCATGCCCATTGCCAGTTCGTCCTCCATTTCTTCCTGGGCTCCTGCACCTTCCTCAACAGTTTTGCTGATACTATGTGCCCTTGATAATCCCTCTCCCCCACCGTACCATGACTGCCGCCAAGGTGCTGCTGACCGTCTGGACCTTGTAGATCTTGTTACCCCTTCCGCATATGACTCCTCCAGTACTTCCTCCCCTTCCTCTTGTACCAACACCTGACTCCGAATAATGCTTACAGTGTGCTCCATCACGTAGATGACCAAAATTGTCACGCTGAGAATGGCATCGCTAGTGTTAAACATCTTCGTCGATATTTGTAAACTGTGTAGAACGGTGCATTGGTCCTTGATCTGACACCACTCCAGCAGCGTGATCTGCACCACCTCTGGATCAAGTTAGCCCAGGGTATACATCATAACGTATTTCAGCAGGGCTCTGCGGTGCTGCCACAGACGCTGCAACATGTGCAAATTCCAATTCCTGCGTGTCGGAACATCGCATTTCAGGCATTTAACCGCCAGACCTTAAGACTTCAGGAGCAATGAAAGTTGTTGAGCTGCTGGGTGCGAACAATGGAAGTGAGCACATAGCGATCGTGCCCGCTGTACAAGGCCATGTAGGCTGGGATGTTGTTTTAAAAATTGCTGGAGAATCAGATTAAACACGTGAGCCATACAAGTCACGTGTGCCCTGACGAAGGCCCGCAGCCATGTTTGCATCATTGCCGCACACGGCTGTTAAGTCACCAACGGAGTCCGCTACGTCAATTTGTACTCCTGTCGCAAGGTGACAACGTGTTCCTTTTGTGCATAGTGCTGATGATGGGAGAGGAGTCGACGCCAGCGGCGCAGGTGGACGCAGGTTATGCTCACCCACTGGGCTGCATTACCTTGACAGATGTAGAACCAATGGCTGAATGCAGGTGGTGGGTATCTCACAGATGAAGTACCATCATTCAGCTACAACCAATGGGAAGACACGACATGCTTTTTTAGGCCCCTCCTGTCTGCAGACCACTGCCAGACATAGCTATGAACCTCTGGTTACTGTTACCCCCAGTTCAGTTTTATGATTTTGTGTGCTTGTTACATGACTACTTTTCCTGCTTGCTGTTTATGTACCTCGTTGGCCGATTCGCATTTTACCTCTGCTTGTTTTCTGATTAAGTCCTGTCCCTCACATTCTGTTCCTCTTCCTCAATTAATGTTTTGACCCTGCATGACTACTATTCTCTGGAACTGCAGCCTTCCACAGGTATTGATCAACTTGGGCCCTGTGTCATTCAAAATCACTGTATAGAGGTTAAAGGGTTTCAGGGTTCTGGGTGTCCAGCTTGGTGAGTGGCTTCCCTCTAGCCTATCCTTTACAGCCCGTCTGAGTGTGTCGACCCAGGCAGGCGTTACACCGTGCCCTCTGCAGAAGGCCATGTAGGTCGGGATAGTGTTTTAAAAATTGCTGGACAACCAGGTTCAACACGTGAGCCATACAAGGCACATTGCCCTGAAGAAGGGCCGCAGACTGTTTTGCATCATTGTCGCACCTGGCATTCCCTGGCTGCTGGTTGAGTGGAGACAACCATTGATGAAACTCGGTCTCACTCTACAGAGCTAACCGTCCACAACTCCTCAGCAGTGTCTCACATTTCCCCTACATTTCAAAGTAAGCATTTGACCGCCTGATGGCCTTGAGCTCTGCTGCCAGCATAGTAAGGAGGTGTGTGGGATTCCTTGGGCGCAGTTACAAGGAAGGGTGGTCTGACCACACAGGGTTTGGGCTGAGGTGCAGGACCAACACGAGGTTGATGAGGCAGAAGCAGTGGAGGAACTTGTACATACAGAGGAAAGATTGACACACAACTCGTGGGGACGGAAAGACTTGTACAGCCGACCCTTCTCCATCTCTTACCATAGTTACCCAGTGCCCAATTAGCAACATGTAACTCCCCTGTCCATGCTTACTGTTCCAAGTATCTGTGGTGAATTGCATCCTGTCACACACAGAGTTTCTCAAGGAATCGGTGATGTTGTGTGCGACCTGCTGTGGTAGCGCGGGAACACCTTTCTTGGAGAAGGAGTGGCGAATGGCCATTGGCTCTTGGGGCACTGCAATGGGCATAAGGTCTCAAAAATCCTCGGTGACAAAAGGGTGTAAAGGCAGCATTTCTGTAGCCAACAAGTTTGAGATGCTGAAACTAAACCTCTTAGTCATGTCATGCACTTCGAAAATCATGTAGAGAACAGCGAGGGGACTCCAACCACAGTCTCCTTCGTTGCCACTAATTGGGCCACACAACCCCCCCCACTTGAGTGGCATCAGTTGACCCCCCTTTTCAAAATGAAAAAGATGTTTTGCATGAAGCACTCTCAAAAATACGCGTGCCTTTCGCCTTCCCTGGCTGAGCCAGGGGAAGAAAAGTCCTCTGAGAGCCATGACTTGTTCATCTTGGTTCTTTTTTCAAAAGCGAGGGGACTCCAACCACAGTCTCACTCGCTTCCACAAATTGGGCCACACACACCCCACTTGACTGGCATCAGTTGACCCCCATTTTCAAGCTTACAAAGATGATTTGCATGAAGCACTTTCAAAAATATACCAGCCTTTCGCCTCCCCTGGCTGACACAGGGGAAGAAAAGTCCTCTGTGATCCATGACTTCCTCATCTTGGTGAACGTTAGTATGTCCACATTGTCAGTGGACAGACATGTGTGCTTATCTGTCAGCACACGCCCAGCAGCACTGAGGACACGTTCCGAGAGAACGCTGGCTGCGGGACACGACAAGATCCCCAAAGCGTACATGGTGAGCTAAGGCAATTTATCCAGATTGGAAGCCTAAAATGAGCAAGGCTCAAGTTGCACAGTAATGGCATTGATGTTCCCTTGCATATACTCATATATCTGTGTCTCCTCCTCTTTTTCCTTGTCCAGCTCTTTTGTTTTCGCATGAGTATATGTCCTTGTCACTTTCCCATGTGTTTGTGTTGTGTTGTGAGTTGTTTGTCACCTTTTGGACACCTTTGAGGGTGTTTTCTAGGTGTTTTTATGTGTTTGTGATTGCCTCCCATTGTTTCCTATGGGTTCGAGCGGTTCGCCGAACCAAACTAGAACCAGATCTCGGTTCGGCGAACCGAGCTCGAGCCGAATCGCGACCGGTTCGCTCATCTCTAGTCGGCAGGTCCTTTCCTAACAAATCCAAACAGAAAATGGCTGCAGGCTTCATCTCAGCTCAGGAGACGTTCCTTACCCAGAATACATTTAGCTTAAAGGGAAACTCAGCAATTCAAAAGAATAACAACGACCTCTAGAGGTTGTAACAGAACTTGCAATGAATGACTATTAGCCGGCTGCGTTGAGGCAGAACACCCATCAAAGCTCTGCTGACTCTGTTGCATTTTTGGATGTTCTGGTGTACAGGGACTCTGATGAATGTCTACAGTCTAATTTACATCGCAAATCCACGGCTAACAATACTTTATTTCATGCGTCATCTTTTCATCCACCACATATGATACGCTCCTTACCAGTTGGACAATTTCTGCGTATTCGCAGACTGTGTTCAAGAGACAGCGATTTCGAAATACAAGCGGCGGAATTGACTAAGCGCTTTACTGAGAGGGGGTACAGCAAACGCATGATTAAACATGCTTTTCATAGAGCTAAATATTCCGTGAGGAATGATTTGCTGTACTCTAGGAAAGCAAGAAGCAGTGAAACATCTATCAGGTCATTACCGATTACTGTAGCCAACACACTGCTATTCGGGAGGCCTTGACAAAGTCCTGGCCTATTTTACAAGCAGACCCAACGCTGGCCAAAATCCTACCTGTGAGACCACAAATCACCCTACGCAGAGCCAGGAATCTTAAGGACTATCTTGTCCACAGTCTCCATGATACCACCCAATCCCCCAGAGTATATTACTCTGTATATTGGTCTATTTTGGGCTATTTTTCGGCACTATTCTGACTTGATACAACCATTTTTTTGTATCTACAATTAATACATTGTGATCGCCTTGTTGACTGCGGTGCTGTAATCCTTTTGCTCTACCCCTTTCACCTTTTTGCATCAAAATAAAAATATAAATATGTTGAAACCATATGATCGCCTCTTTATTGTGTGTAGTTTTAACATAACAAGGTGCAGGAAGAAGGCCAAGACCACCAACCGGGGTGGGGGACGAGACGCAGCTGGCTGCGGGCACTGACCACCATCAACTTTGTTCATCAGAGACTTGTGTGTGTCAGTAATCGTGAGTACAACAGTGCCATCCAGCCGCGCACTGCCCTGCACCGCCCAATTGTCACTCTCCCCAAGCGGGGGCCCGGGGCCACCATCCCTGCCCATGGAGGGGTTTACATCTTGCTGCACGACCATCTCCCCCGGGTGCCCCGTAAGTGCAGCGGTGATGTCTACACCTTCACCATGCCCCGTGGGTGGCGTCACGAACTCAAACACGGCTCCGGCCGTACACCTACCTAACCACCCCCATCGAGATCGCCAGCATCCCCTTGCAGAGCGATGTGACCCCTGGGTCCGGAGGCGCTCGAGCTACCCACCAAACGAGCCCAGACCCAAGTGGCTCGACTGCAGCCGAGCGTGGGGCAGTACATAACCATCGATCCTCACAAGATCTCCTTCTCTGCTCCCCTCTCATCTCCTCTTCCCACCATCGCATCCAAGATTCCTCCCGTGCCTCCACTATACTCTGGAATGCTCTGCCACAACATATCAGACTCTCGCCTGCCTACCTTGACAAGCTTCAAAAGAAACCTGAAGACCCACATCTTTCGACAAGCCTATAACCTGCCGTTTCCCTCAGTCTGATATAATGCCGCACAACCTGCTCTAACCTAACCTACTGTATCCTCACCTATCCCTTGTAAATTGTGAGCCCTCGTGGGCAGGGACCTCTATCCTCCTGTACCAGTCTGTGCCTTGTATTTATGATTATTGTACTTTTTCCTATTATGTATACCCCTTTCACATGTAAAGCGCCATGGAATAAATGGCGCTATAATAATAAATAATAATAATAATAATAATAAAAAA
Source organism: Anomaloglossus baeobatrachus (assembly GCF_048569485.1). Taxonomy (NCBI): domain Eukaryota; kingdom Metazoa; phylum Chordata; class Amphibia; order Anura; family Aromobatidae; genus Anomaloglossus; species Anomaloglossus baeobatrachus. The sequence continues at coordinate 343,985,323 of NC_134353.1, read as the reverse complement.
AAAATAATAGTATTAAGTCATTACCATCTGACTGTATTTCTGGTCCGTGTATTTTATTGGTGTCGTTTGCCTTATCTATGTATTGCTATATACTGATCACTTACTGTTAAATATGGACATAGGTTGTTCTATGGTTGTGGATTCTCATTTTAATATTGTTATTAGTAAAAATGTATAATTTTCTATTGAATATTGTTTACTGATGTGCATTTTTTACTCCATTTTCTCCTGCATTTCATCAATTGTTTTGGAGTTATGCTCTGTATATATCATCTTAATTATTTTGCATGGCATTTACTATAGCCATGCTTGTTTGGAATTCTGTTTTGATAATGTGTCAGTGTGTGCCTGTCTGCATATGCATGTATGTGTGCTACATCCCATCTTTAAACATCGCTGGTGTGCGCCGCTCTCTGATGTAAGTGCGCAGCCTTGGATGGGTGGGGTGGTCATTTGTCAGCATCGCATATGAAGCCGCAAGAGGATGACGGGGGAGCGCAGGGACGTGATAAAAATCTTTTTGTTCCTCTCTCTGTGAATGGACAGAATAGGGGATATAGGAGCCCAGAATGGGGCAGTTTAGGGGCCTGGGATGGAGGAATATAGAAGCCCAGGATGAAGCAGTTTAGGGGCCTGGGATGGGGCAGTTTAGAGGCCTTGGATCAAGGGATGAAGGAATATAGGGACCCAGGATGAGGCAGTTTAGGGGCCTGGGATGGATGAACATGGGAGCTCAGGATGGGGCAGTTTAGAGGCCTGGGATGGAGGAATATAATGACCCAGGAAGGGGGAACATAGGGGCTTAGGATGGGAGATATTATTAATTACAGGGGTCCAGGAAGGGAGATATTATTAAATAAAGGAACCAGGATGAGGGACATAATCAGGCTATATTCACACTGCATCTTTTACTGCATTTTTGGTGCGTTTTTGAAGTTACCAAGATGCACCCAAATGTAGGCATTTCCGTTCCCCAGCAAAGTCTAAGAGATTTCTTTTTGACTGTCTACACAGGGCATCTTTTTTTGGCTGTGTTTTTGAAGATGCAGCCAAGATGCAGCATGTCAATTCTTTTTGCGGGTTGTTAGCGTTTTTTGAACTCTTCCAGTCAATATATTTGACTTAAAAAATGCATTGGGCAAAACGCGGTAAAAATGCGGCAAAAATGCTTGAGTTTTTGGTGCATTTTTTGGGACAAAAATGCTGCATCTTTGTGGTCAAAAAAGACGTAGTGTGTGAACATAGCCTTACTGTATGGGACCAGAATGAGGAACGTACATAATTCTTTTATGATGGTGAATAGTGGAATATAATTTCATTTTGAGGATACTGTGTTCCATGGGGGGAGCAAAAGTGTGATATAATGTAGAAATTGGGGGAAAAGTGTGGAATGTGCTCCGGGAGTGATCAGCTATAAGTGACTGTTATTTTCTGTAGAGTCACGTCATAGCAGGAAGAAGTAATGGCGGTCAGTGCCAGATGAAGAGGAAAAAGTAAGATGAATAACTTCAGCTAGAGACATCACTGGTAAGTCAGTGTACTACACACACACACACACACACACACACACACACACACACACACACACACACACACTCTATAGAAAACAGCTCTTTTGTATAATGTTACTGATGATCACTGTTTGGAGGGATAGTAGGGACCATTATACTATATGTAGGTCCATTATACTGCATGGAGGGTTTTTTGTGGGGTCACAGTTGGGGATCTTACTGTTTCAGGCTCACCATTTATTGCTAGGGTAGTTGAAGGGGGAGGTCATCCTACTGTGTGTGTGGAGTGTATTGTGGAAGAATTTATTGTGGGGGATCATACAGTGTTTGTGGGGCACTTTTGTTGCCATCATATTTTATGGCTGCAATGAAAGGGGAATCTGGGGACTTCAATAGGAGGAAAATTACTTGTCAAGGCCTGTAAAGTTGTGTAATATGCTCTTCTGTGACCCAGCCAGATATTATTATTTATTTATTTTTTATTGGGGGTGGGGGGCTCAATTAGAAATACTGCTATGGAGCCCCATGATTTCTATGTACGCCCCTGCTTTTTACAATAATTTTTTCAAACTAAACACTTCGGGCTCCTGGGACACTCACTCAACAGGCGCCCAAATGCAAAGAGTCTTGAACAGGTAGTGGCAAGTGGCAGCTCGATCACAAATCCAATTATGAGCTTTGTAATTGCAGCAGCTGTAGTATATGCTACTAAAGTGGAAGTTTAGAATCTAAAAGGGGAACTGTGAAAACGGGCTGCATAGAGGCCTTCTTTAGAGCTGTCGCTCTGTGGGGGAACTCTGCCAGTCTTGGTTGCGAAGACAGGCTCTTTAGGGGCCTTTTTGAAAATGTTTGCTTTGTTGGGGAGCACTTCCAATTTTGGCTGTGTGGGTCTACTGGGAAACTGGCTTGTAGGTGCCTTCTTTAAAATTGTTGCTCTGTTTGGGAACACTTCTAATCTTGGCTATGGAGGTCAACTCTGAAAATAGGCTATGTAGAGGCAGTTTTGAAAATTGTTCCTTTCTGGGAACCTTTTATAACCCCTTCACGATCTTGAACATACAGTTGAAACCAGAAATTTACATACGCTATCTAAAAAAAACACATATACATGTTTTCCTCAGTATCTGGCCTAAAATCAGTATAAACCTTTCCCGATTTAGGTCAATAAGGATTACCAAAATTATTTATATTTGTCAAATGCCAGAATAATGAGAGAGAATGTTTTAAGGCATTTTTATTCCTTTCTGCAAAGTCAAAAGTTTACATACATTTCATTAGTATTTGGTACCATTACCCTTAAACTGTCTGACTTGTGTCAAACGTTTTGGATATCCTTCCACAAGCTTCTCACAATAGCTTGTAGTAATTTGGGCCCATTCTTCTTGACAGAACTGGTGTAACTGAGCCATGTTTGTAGGTCGCCTTGCTCGCACCAGCCTTTTCAGCTTTGCCCATAAATTTTCAATAGGAATGAGATCACTCCAAAACATTGTCAACATTTGTACAATAAGTAATTTCAATGCTTGTTACACCTCATTTTATGTTTCCCTTTTCCCTGTTATAAATAAAGACAATATACAAAACATTGACTTTGCTATCCTTAAGTCATTTTGAATCCAGTTTGGCAGTATGCTTCAGGTCATTGTCCATTTTGAAGACCCATTTACACCCAAACTTTAAGTTCCTGGCTGATGTCTTGAGATGTTGCTTGAGTATTGACACTGTCACGTTGTACAAACGGCTGGTGAGAAGTAGTACAGCATATTCCCCACTAGATGGCAGCAGTGTAGTGAAGGAGAGTCAAGGTAACACTGTAATATAAAGGAGGCTGAAGTACAGCAGAGTAACTTCAGCAGGCAGTTTACAGGCGAACCACCACGGGGCAATAGAGTAGTCAAGCAGTCAGAGTCAAGCCGGTAAGTCCAGTGAGTGCAGAGGGAGAATCAAGATCAGGTCAGAAAACAGAACCGAGGTCGGATGCCGGGAGGTCAGGTATGCAGCAGGGAACACAAAGGACACAGGGAACAGAAGACAAGACTGGAGGAGACACAAACACGGGAAGAGGATGAATCAGGATAGGTAAACAAATGACAGGAGTGGGAAGTCAGGGACTGGGACAGACATAAGATACGTGGCCAAAATGGTACCAATAAAAGCTCCAACTCATCCCACAAAAAATAAGTCCTCATATGACTTCTGTCTGCAGAAAAATAAGAAAACTAAAGCCCTTAAAATTCAGTGATGCTAGAAACCTTTGTTTTGTAAAAAGCGTTTTTTTAGTGTGATAGTAGCCAAACCTAAAAAAAGCATATAATGGTATCACTGTAATCATAGTGACTGGAGGAATAAAGCTGCCTAATCACTTATTCCTTAAAGGTGAATTGGTGTAAAAAAAATAAGTAAAAAAAAAAGCTAATTCTGCAACTGCTGTTGATTTGTTTATTTTGCCTCCCAAAGATTGCAGTAAGGCGAGGCTCATATTTAACCTGTGCTTTACAGTAAGCTCTTACATCGGTAATTATGTGTAAATCTGTGAAAAACGGGATTCAGACAAAATTCCCAGTGGAAAATTCACTGTAATGAGGCAGATGGAGCCACTTTGAATGCCCGTTTGGCCTGTGGTGCAGCAGTGCAGTTTTTCTGCCTCTTTTCAGACATCCACGGAAGATGGAACAGAAGCTAAATGGAGTCCGGAGTAACTCTGCTACCTCATTATAGTGAATGCATCTGTCGGCGGTTTCACCTGAATCACGTATTCCGAAGATGTACTGTGTTTTTCAGGTTATAAGAAGCACATTTTTTTCCCCAAAAATTGCTAATCTGGATATAGTTCACTTGGGGGTTCAGGTGGGGTGGTGGTGGTGCGGGGTCACAGGAGGCAGGGTCACAACTGAAGGACAGCGGCACGAGTGGGGCAATGTTTTGGATGAAGGAGGAGGGGGGTCTCAAGGCAGAGTAATGCCATTGATCACTGGGACGCGATAGACTTCAGGAAAATGGCTGCAGAGGCAGTGCATGCTTAGATTGAGATTTTAATCTGTGCATAAGCGCCCAAGCAGCATTTTTCTGAAGTCCATTGAAATGATAGGAAGCGGCACACATGCAGATTAAGATCTCGGGTCCATCAAATGTCAATCTGCACGTGCGCTGCATCTGCAGCTATTTCCCTGAATCCAATCACGTCCTCTCTCTGGAGATTAATGGCGCCCACATCGCACTGCCGTGACACCTCCTCCTGCGAGCCATGGGCCTACAGCATTGCCCTAGTCGTGCTGGGGGTGTCTTCTGTTCTGGCACTTAGGGGTTCTGCAAATGGAGTCCGCAAACTATTATAGGAAAATCTGTGCTCCAAAAATCAAATGGCACTCTTTCACTCCCGAGCCCTGTAGTGCAGCCAAAACAGTGGCGGACATATCGCCGGTGAAGCTAGTGCAGTCACACAGGGGCCTGGAGGTTCAGGGGGCCCTTGCTGGCTGGTTAATAATGACAGCAATGTGTGACCTGTTGTCAGAAGCTCGAGACTCTGGAAGGCCTCTATCAAGATCACCCTCATCACATGCAGCAAGCAGGGCAGGTGGTGATCCTACAGATCCGCATAGTGCAGGCAGCAGAACGCAGGATTCTATTCTCTGCTCCCTGCCTGGCACTTTCTCTGTGACACACGCGCACACCCTGATGTCATCAGTACAGCACGCTTGCGGGTGTCATTTGAAAAGTTCCTGGCAGGAGAAGAGGCAGCGCAGAATGGGCCTGTACAGAAGAAGCAGCGGCACGGTGGGGGCCTGAACAGTAGAAGCAGTAGCACAGTGAGGGGAGGGAGAGTTGAGTGTTGACTAATAAGCGGAGGAGGGGACAATGAGGAGGGGGGGGTGAGTGGTGACTAATATTGGAGGTGTAGTGATGTAGTATATTACATGTGTAGTATATGGGGTGCAGTGATGTAGGATATTACAGGTGTTGTATATGGTGGGTGTAGGGATGTAGTATATTACAGGTGTAAAATATGGAGATGTAGTGATGTAGTATATTACAGGTGTAGTGTATGGGGGTATAGTAATAAGCAAATTACAGGTGTAGTATATGGAGGGTGTAGTAATGTAGTTTATTACAGGTATAGTATATGGGGTGTAGTGATGTAGTATATTAAAGGTGTAGAAGGTGTAGTATATGGGGTGTAGTGATGTAGTATATTACAGGTGTAGTATATGGGGGTGTAGTGATGTAGTATATTAAAGGTGTAGAAGGTGTAGTATATGGGGTGTAGTGATGTAGTATATTACAGGTGTAGTATATGGGGGTGTAGTGATGTAGTATATTAAAGGTGTAGAAGGTGTAGTATATGGGGTGTAGTGATGTAGTATATTACAGGTGTAGTATATGGGGGTGTAGTGATGTAGTATATTAAAGGTGTAGAAGGTGTAGTATATGGGGTGTAGTGATGTAGTATATTACAGGTGTAGTATATGGGATGTAGTGATGTAGTATATTATTAAAGCCACAAAAGGGTGCAAGATTACAAAATGCAGAGGAATGGGACATTATATAAGTCTTTCTTATCTATCTATCTATCTATCTATCTATCTATCTATCTATCTATCTTTCTAGCTTTTGATGTATGTAAAAATCCCGTTTTGTTTTTGGGCGGTCCGCAAAAAATCCCCGGCAGTCACACAGATGTAAAATGGACCGTGTACAGAATGCAACGGATGCGGTTGTCAAACGGATGTGCATTGTTTACAAATACTAGCCCTATGGCCTGAGTCATGGTTTATGCAGGGATTCACCATCACAAGGTCCTCCAATGACAAATAGTTGTTAGTCTGGAGTAGCAGCACTGTCCTGGTTTGTCCACCACTGCACAATGTGTATAGTGTTTTCAAAAATTAGCCCTATGGGCTGAGTTATTGTTGACGCAGGAAGTCCCATCACAAGGGCCTTCAATGACATATAGCAGTTAGGCTGGAGTAGGAGTACTGTCCTGGTTTGTCCACTACTGAACAATGTGCATAGTCAGCACAGCATACCCTTTATAACAAATATATCGGGCCATAACCTAAAATAGGATATAAACAACAAGACAAAATAGTATAGGCCTAAAAGTACAATTTTATTAAGGATAAATTAAAACAATTCACATAAAGTAAACATTGTACCACAAGATACAGAGAATGAATGGAAAAATTATATATATAACGGATTGGCTGCTCGCCTTGGCCTGGCCCTACCCCACATGGATTGGTCGCTCGCCCGGCCCTTCGCACGCATAGCCCACTCCAGCGTACACCGGCTCCCAGTACACATGTGCAGGGAGCCGGCATACGCTGACGCCTTGTCCGCTCGGCCCCGCCCCCAGCACACGTTGGCACACTCAGCCCCGCCCCCATTAGACATAACTTTGCGATGCTGGGATCGTGACGGAGCCGGTGTATGCTGGTAACCATGATACACATCGGGTAACTATAGGAAGCGCTTCCCTTAGTTACCCGATGTGTATCATGGTTACCAGCGTACACAGGCTCCCGGTACACATGTGCAGGGAGCCGGCATACGCTGACGCCTCGCCCGCTCGGCCCCGCCCCCGGCACACGTTGGCACGCTTGGCCCAATCCCCGGTGGACATAACCTTGCAATGCTGGGATCGTGACGGAGCCGGTGTACGCTGGTAACCATGATACACATCGGGTAACTATAGGAAGCGCTTCCCTTAGTTACCCGATGTGTATCATGGTTACCAGCGTACACAGGCTCCCGGTACACATGTGCAGGGAGCCGGCATACGCTGACGCCTCGCCCGCTCGGCCCCGCCCCCGGCACACGTTGGCACGCTTGGCCCAACCCCCGGTGGACATAACCTTGCAATGCTGGGATCATGACGGAGCCGGTGTACGCTGGTAACCATGATACACATCGGGTAACTATAGGAAGCGCTTCCCTTAGTTACCCGATGTGTATCATGGTTACCAGCGTACACAGGCTCCCGGTACACATGTGCAGGGAGCCGGCATACTCTGATGCCTCGTCCGCTTGGCCCCACCCCTGGCACACATTGGCACGCTCGGCCCCGCCCCGGCGGCCCGCTTGGCCCCGCCCTTGGCACACGTTGGCCCGCTTGGTCCCGCCCCCAGCACACGTTGGCCCGCTCGGCCCCACCCCGGCGACCTGCTTGGCCCCGCACTCGGCGACCCGCTCGGCCACGCCCCCGGTGGCCTACTCGGCCCCACCCCCGGCACACGTTAGCCCGCTCGTCCCCGCTCCGACACACATTGGGCACCTATACACCCCCCCCAGAACTACTCCTCCCATTATACTCCTCTTTCCCCAGGACCACTCCTCCCATTATACTCCTCTTTCCTCAGGACCACTCCTCCCATTATACTCCTCTTTCCCCAGGAGGACTACTCCTCCTATTATAGTCCTCCTATTATACTCCTCTCTGAGTATAATAGGAGGACTATTATAGCATGATGGATGGAGCAAGATGCGGGGTGTGCAGCATGGAGGATGGAGCATGATGGGGGGTGCGCAGCATGGGAGATGGATCACGATGGGGGGTGTGCAGCATGGGAGATGGAGCACGATGGAGGGTGCACAGCATGGGAGATGGCGCACGATGGGGTGCACAGCATGGGGGATAGAGCACGATGGGGGGTGTGCAGCATGGGGGATGGAGCACGATGGGGGTGTGCAGTATGGAGGATGGAGCACGATGGGGGGTGCGCAGCATGGGAGATGGAGCACGATGGGGGGTGTGCAGCATGGGAGATGGAGCACGATGGGGGGTGCGCAGCATGGGGGATGGAGCACGATGGGGGTGCGCAGCATGGAGGATGGAGCACGATGGGGGTGTGCAGCATGGAGGATGGAGCACGATGGGGGGTGCGCAGCATGGGGGATGGAACACGATGGGGGTGTGCAGCATGTCGGATGGAGCATGATGGGGGTGCGCAGCATGGAGGATGGAGCACGATGGGCGTGCGCAGCATGGGGGATAGAGCACGATGGGGGGTGCGCGGCATGGGGGATGGAGCACGATGGGGGTGCGCAGCATGGAGGATGGAGCACGATGAGGGGTGCACAGCATGAGGGGATGGAGCACGATGGGGGGTGCGCAGCATGGGGGATGGAGCACAATAGGGGGTGCGCAGCATGGGGGATGGAGCACGATGGGGGTGCACACCTCCCCCCAAAACACACACACACCGCCACACGCGCACCGCACAACATAACACACACACACTGGGAATCAACGATGGGGGTGTGCAGCATGGGGGATGGAACACGATGGGGGGTACGCAGCATGGAGGATGGAGCATGATGGGGGGTGCGCAGCATGGGGGATGGAGCATGATGGAGGTGCACAGCATGGAGGATGGAGCACGATGGGGGGTGCCCAGCATGGGGGATGGAGCACGATGGGGGTGCACACCTCCCACCAAATCACACACACACCGCCACACGCGCACTGCACAACATAACACACACACTGGGAACCACAAATACCGCCCTACACAGACACCCACACACACACAGACAACACCGCACACACACAACACCCAACACACAAACACCGCGGCATACACAAAAATACGCACATACCGCACAACACACACACATTGCATAAAACATACCTCCCCCAAAACACACACACGCACCCAACAGCCACAACCACACAAACCGCGCAACACACACAGCACCACACACACACAATGCTGCAGACACACAGCGCTCCACAAACAACGCAACACACACAACGCAACACACAAACAACACCGCTCTCACACCCCCCCACACCCAGACAACACCCAGAACATTTACAGCGCCCTACACCAACACTAGGTAAGTGCACACAACAACATCTATATATATAACAAAAAACATACATTAACTACACAATACGTAAATTCTAGAATACCCGATGCGTTAGAATTGGGCCACCTTCTAGTATATATATATATTTATATATATATATAAACATATATATATATATATATATATATATATATAAAAGCAGTTTTAAATCACATACGCTACAGTTCAAAAGTTCTGGGTCACCCAGACAATTTTGTCTTTTCCATGAAAAATCATACCTTTATTTATCAAATGAGTTGCAAAATGAATAGAAAATATAGTCCAGACATTGACAATGTTAGATATAATGATTTTTACTTGAAATAACAATTTTCTCCTTCAAACTTTGCTCGTCACAGAATGCTCCCTTTGCAGCAATTACAGCTTTGCAGACCTTTAGCATTGTGGCTATTAATTTGCTTAGGTAATCTGAAGATATTTCACCCCATGCTTCCAGAAGGCCCTCCTACAAGTTGGATTGGCTTCATGTGCACTTTTTGCGTACCATATGGTCAAGTTGTTCCCACAACAGCTCAATAGGGTTGAGATCTGGTGACTGGGCTGGCCACTCCATTACAGATAGAATACCAGCTGCCAGCTTCTTCCCTAAATAGTTCATGCATATTTTGGAGGTGTGCTTTGGGTCATTGTCCTGTTGTAGGATGAAATTGGCTCCAATCAAGTGCTGTCCTCAGGGTATGGCATGGCATTGCTAAATGGAGTGATAGCCTTCCTTATTCAAAATCCCTTTTACCTTGTACAAATCTCCCACTTTACCAGCACCAAAGCAACCCCAGACCATATCATTGCCTCCACCATGCTTGACAGATGGCGTCAGGCATTCTTCCAACATCTTTACAGTTGTTCTGCATGTCAGAAATGTTCTTCTGTGTGATCCAAACACCTCAAACTTCGATTCGTCTGTCCATAACACTTTTTTCCAATCCTCCTCTGTCCAATGTCTGTGTTCTTTTGCTCATATTAATCTTTTCCTTTTATTAGCCAGTCTCAGATATGGCTTTTTCTTTGCCACTGTGCCCTGAAGGCCAGCATCCTGGAGTTGCCTCTTCACTGCAGACGTTGACACTGGCGTTTTGCAAGTACTATTTAATGAAGCTGCCAGTTGAGGACCTGTGAGGCGTCAATTTCTCAAACTAGAGACTCTAATGTACTTGTCTTGTTGCTCAGTTGTGTAGTGGGGCCTCCCACATCTCTTTTTACTCTGGTTAGAGCCTGTTTGTGCTCTCTTCTGAAGGGAGTAGTACACATCGTTGTAGGAAATCTTTAGTTTCTTGGCAATTTCTCGCATGGAATATCCTTAATTTATAAAAAAAAAAAAAGAATAGACTGTCGAGTTTCATATGAAAGTTTTCTTTTTTCTGGCCATTTTGAGAGTTTAATGCAACCAACAAATGTAATGCTCCAGATTCTCAACTAGCTCAAAGGATGGTCAGTTTTACAGCTTCTCTAATCAACAAAACTGATTTCAGCTGTGCTAACATACTTGCACAAGGGTTTTCAAGGGATTTCTAAACATCCATTAGCTTTCTAACACAGTTAGCAAACACAATGTACCATTAGAACACTGGAGTCGCGGTGGTTGGAAATGGGCCTCTATACACCTATGTAGATATTGCAAACCCAATGTTTGAAGCTAGAATGGTCATTTACCACATTAACAATGTATAGATTCTGTTTAATTTAGTGTTAGCTTCATTGAAAAAAATGTGCTTTCCTTTTAAAAATAAGGAAATATCTAAGTGACCCTAAACTTTTGAACTGTAGTGTACATATATAGGCTCACATAATTAATTAAATATCATTGGAATTTAATTTTTCTACAAAAATCGCAGAATATAGGAATTGCTATATCAATAAGTAGAATGATATGAAAGTGCTGAGTGCATCCAGTATCAAAAAGATATCTTCTAATATGTGGAAATATTAAGCAATATTGCATATAATGCCCAACAAGGGAGTTCAAAGTGAGTATGTTATTACATAATAAATATGATACATTCCAAAGAAATGTAATAGATACCCAATAAAGGGAGCTCATAGAGTGATAAGATGGATTTCAGAGCACACAATAAGGAAAAAACTAACTGTATATTATGAGCTCCTAGGAATTATCCATTAATGCATAGTAATGGCTCAATTATATTACTTACAATAGTTGTAGTACAAAGTCCGTCCACCCCCTCCACTCCAACGTACGTTTCATAGAAACTTCCTCAGGGAGCGCAATGTGCATAGTGTTTACAAAAATTAGCCCTATGTCCTGAGTTTTGGTTGATGCAGGAAGTCCCCATCACAAAGACCTCCAGTGACAAATAGTAGTTAGTTTACAAAAATTAGTCCTATGAGTTTAGTCATGGTTGACGCAGGACGTCCCCATCACAAGAGCCTCCAATGACAAATAATAGTTAGGCTGGAGTAGGAGTTCTGTCCTGGTTTGTCCTCCATTGTATAATGTGCATAGTGTTTACAAAATTAGCTCTTTGGGCTAAGTTATGGTTGACACAGAAATGAAACGGCTTTATATGAGTGATGGGGTGGATGTTAGCATGTTAGCAGCAGTAGCAGTTAGCAAAATCAATATTTTGGGGGAATTTAGTTTGGCTTGCTCTCATCTGGAGGGATTGCAAACTGTGGAGAAATCCAGTCCTTGTTGAATTTAATCAGAGTTAGGCTAGGTTCACACTTCCGTTAAATTGTATCATTCACAATCCGCTGCTCTGGTAAACAACAGAATCCGTTTAGCGGATTCCGTTGTTCCCATAGACTTGTATTAGCGGCGCATTGTGACTGATGATGCTGCGTTGCACCCTCCGCCCGACTGATCAGTCGTGGAACGACTGACTGCGGGGCGGAAGGAAAGCAGTCTGTAACGTTTTTTGAGCAGTAAGCAATGCGCTTTGGTTAGTTACCCGATATTTACACTGGTTACATGTGCAGGGAGGCCGACACTTCCCCGCTCGGCTTCGCCCCCTCCCGCACTCTGCATGTATATACACACACACACACACACACACTCACACACTCACCTGTCCCCAGCCCTGCAGTCCCCGCGGCACTGACGTCCTCAGCGCCACGGCCCCGCTCAGCTCCACCCACCCCGAACTCCGCCCCCCTCAAGCTCCGCCCCCGCACACAACGGAGTCCAACAATGTGTAACGGGGGCAGGGGGCGCCTCAGGGGGTGTAGTCGTGTCCCCTCGCCTTGTGGGCCGCAGGCTGAACCCCGGCCCGGCCGTTACTTGCAAAACAGGTGTGTTGTTGGGGCAGAGTGTGGATGCATGGGGCCCATTCATGACAGCGTTCCTTCTGTGCTCTCCAGCTCCTTCTTCACTTTCAGGAAAGAGACAATTGCAGGCAGCGGGTAAACCAAACACCGTTTTATTAAACAAAGCTTCCATCTTTTTGTTTGCAGCAGGCTTACTTTAGTACGTTACAAGTTACAAGTCCTTTTCTACAAAAACGGTTTCCTTTTTCTCTACGGGCACTTTCCTTTGCCTGCAGGGGACAATTGTTATCCCCCTAGCAGTGGTACTCCTAACCCGATTTTAGTCCAGCCCTTTCCCAGGGATTTGTATTGAACTAGGGGACCGCTCCAGTACTCACTACCGGCTCCGGATTAGCTCCAACTTCTTCGCTCCACTGCCACAGCACCCACTCCTGCACTCTGCCCCGGCACTTCTCCTCAGCTCTCTCCCATGTTACATCTCACAGCACACTGCCCTGCATTCAGAGCCCAACCCCCCTTCTCTTCCCTCCTAGGCTGCCCTGCCCCTTCCTTCCCTGTCACTGTTACCAGGGGAACCCCTCACTACACTGGCACCTAGGGGGGGAAGAACCGTACATAACACATAACATGGTACAATGTGCCACCATACTCCTGTGGCGTCTTCAGGGGGGGATTCTCTTTCCCGGTTCGGGGGTCCGACTACCCCTTACATTCCTCCCCTCTTTAACCTCAGCCTCCTGGCGAGGTTCCGCACCTGCAAGACAACGCATATAGAAAACACACACATGTTTCTTCAGCAGTATTCTTTTTCTTTCTTATCAATAAAAAAACATTTTAAAACTAACGTATCAAAGCACACCAGATTGGCACACAAGTCCAGTGCCCGGAGTCCCTCCAGGGGAGCTCCCGGTCTTGGCTGATCTTCTGCCCGGAGGCTCTCCTCAAGTGCTCCCAGTCTTAGATGAGACGCGACGAACAGAAACAAAAGGGTTCTTTACTTAACAGTCGCGGGAGAAGTCCATGTATAGTCCCTGCATTCTTCTATTCCAGGGTTCAGTTCTTTTAACGTTGCTTGAGCTGTAACATTCGCTGGCTCCTAACAGCACCGGCTCCCAACAACAAACAGACGTCTCTTCCGGATGACCACCTATTCACGCTGGGTGGTATGCACGCAGCCATTCGGCCCGCTGGGCCCTCACATGGTCGGAGAGGGACTGTCCAGGTAAGCGGGGTAGCCTACGAAACGGCTCATAACCCGGTGGCTCCGGTACTTCCTTCTCCGGTTCAGGCCCTTCAGCCTCCTGCGGGGGTGAGGGGGTAGCTAGACGGGACCGCAGTGGGCTGCCGACAACAACTACCGGGTGCGACACCATACTCTGATGTATCACCAGTAATGCCGATGCTTCTCTTGGCTTGTCTCCAGCCGTAGGTTCGGCGGCCGCTTCTGGCGCGACCGTCGGGGTACTCTTCAGCCCACAGGCTTCAGCGAGCGCTTGTGACTCGCCCACCCCAGGCCTTTGGGACACCCGGTGCCGGGCCGGACTAGTCCGGGGGACGTCAGTGGTGGCGGGGCCCGACTCCGTGGCCCTGGTGGGTGTCAGTTTAATATGGCTGGTGACTTGGGAGCAATTAAAGTATTTGTTTCGTGACGCCACCTGTGGTCTGCGGCTATTAAGCCGCCGCTGCTGTGTGAGGCCTCCGGGGTGATGATACGGCAGCAATGGTGGTACTACTCCCCACAGGTGGAGCGGAGCCCCGGGGACACTGTTAGTGCTCGTGAGAGTCTATGGTGTTGTGTGGCTAACACGGTGCAGGGCCGACAGGCAATGAAAGAACCAGGCACAAACAACAGTCTCTTTACCTTCTCCTCTTTTACTTTAGGAACAGTCCAATCCTGGGAGACCGTCACAGGTGGTGAAGGGGATCCAGTCGGCCTGGAAGTACTTGGGGTGATCTTTCTGGCCAGCTGAGTATGAGGCCTACTCCTGTTCCTTTCTTTACTACGATAGGACCCTGCTTCTCTGGATCCAGCAATGGCCCTCTTTGCTGCTGGGACCGGTGGTACGTCCCTTTCCCTCTGTGGTAGGCTGCGCAGGCCCTCTTTGGTGCTTCTCTGCTGGAGTCCACACCGGGCCCTGATGCTGCAGCTGTACCTTCGGGCTGTTTATGGGCCAGGTGCTTGCAGCTCTCCTGCCCTTCGGATTCGGCTATCAGGGAGTATTTTAAGCCCTGGTGGCCACAGACTCTGATGTCCGTGTCTCTTCTCTGCCTCTCTGCTACTCCTGCTTCCCTGGGCCAAGCTGTTCCAGCTCCAGGCCCCAGATCCACAGGACAGCACACTCTGCGTCTGCTTCCTTTCACTTCTCTCTACAGACTGAACACTACTTCCTCCCTCAGGTCAGACTTAAGGAATGCTCCCTGGAATTCCAGGTTTAGAGCTCCCCCTGCTGGCCGGAGGGAGAACTGCATTGGATGTTAAACTTGCTGACCAATGGACCTCCCAATTACCTCCAGGCTCAGCATTAACCCTTTGGGAGGGCAATGCTGTTGTGGCGACCAGGTCCTGGGGCGCCACACTCCCTCTTAGTTAAATTCAGTACTCCCAGACTGTAGAAAACAAAACAAGACATACATGTTACAACCTTAAACAACTATAAGAGTCCAGTGTGGCTCCCTGCCGGGTGTCCATTACACTGCTCCATGGGGGACCCGCCGCGATAAAACCCCCAACGTACGCTCTGGGCGTGCGTCAGAGCATTGATGACCCCACTCTATGCATGCCGGACGGGTTTTTCTTCAGGGGTTGCTGAGCACACTGGTGCTAACTATGTACAGCTAGGTGTTGGCCACCCATAGTCCAGTGGCCCAATTGTCCATTTTCTCAACCAAAAAAAAAACATTTTATACACAACATTACAGACATTTCACATAACTATTTACATTCTAATAAGTACTCTTGCTTGCTTGTGTCTGCCCCTGACTACTTGGTGTGTCTTCTACCTCAGCACTACAGGTAGGCCTAACCCTGATAGGTATGCGTGATGATTGCGTACGTGGTCTGAGAGTCGCCAAGGGTATGACAGGTTCACCACTGACAGGGGGTTGATTCTCCTGTTCAACTGCTGGCGTGTCATCTCGTGTTGGAGCGGACGGTTCTTTAGGTGGATCTGGAACCTCTTCTGTTTCTGGCTCGACCAACTGCGGGAACGTCAACACTGGTACCACTATGGCATTGTTTATTCGGTCCAAGTTTTGGGGAATTTTCCAAGGATTGTTTGGATCATCTCTTCCTCTTTTTCTGGACTTTGGGGACTTTCTTGTACTTCTTCTACTTCTTTTTGGGTTCTGCACCGTTCGGGGCACGCTTTCAGGCGGTCTCGAGAAACTGCTTGATAGGTCTTGCCTTCATCTTTGCTTATGAGGCATACCTTACTATTGTCAAAGTTGGAGGGGATAATGGTGTAGGGTTCATTCTCCCACTGATCATCTAATTTATGCGTCCTCCGCTTTTTCTTGAGGACCTGTTCTCCAGGTGCTAAGGGAGTTGCTGGAGCTGTTTGATTGTAATGCTGCTCTTGTCTCGTTCTTGCTTGGGACAGGCTCCTTTCTACGCATTCCTGGACCTTGCGGTACTGCTGTTGTCGCTCTGTATCCCAATCTTCTATCTCCTGAACCGCTTCAGGTGACACAGTCCCCATCTCAAAGTCTACAGGTAACTTGCCAGGTCTTGCTCGCATCAGGTAAGCAGGGCTGCAGTTGGTCGAATTTACTGGGATATGGTTGTACAGGTCTACCAGATCTGGTAACTTCTCTGGCCATTGGTTTCTTTCTTCCAAAGGTAGAGTCTTGAGCATATCAATAACCGCATGGTTCATCTTCTCGCACAATCCATTGGTTTGGGGGTGGTACGGTGTGGTTCTGATTTTCTTACAACCGTACATTTTACAGAACTCTTGGAACACTTCTGCCTCGAATGCAGGACCTTGATCAGTCAGTACCCTTTCAGGGTAACCGTGAGGTCGACAAAAGTATGCCTGAAATGCTCTAGCTGCTGTTCTGGCTGTCTGGTCCTTCACGGGCACTACTACCAGGAAACGAGAGTAATGGTCCACAATGGTGAGGGCGTACACATAGCCTGACTGGCTTGGTGTTAACTTCATGTGGTCCAGGGCCACCAACTCCAGGGGCTGCTTCGTGACAATTGGCTGTAGGGGAGACCTCTGGCTGGCATCATCTTTCTGCCTCAGGTTACACGGACCACAGTCTCGGCACCACTTCTCGACTGTCTTTCTCATGTGCACCCAGTAGAACCGATCATGGAGTAGGGTCTCCAACTTCTTCCACCCGAAGTGTCCTGCGTTATCATGGTAAGCTGCTAGGACCATTGGAGCATCCCTCTGTGGGACCACTATCTGCCAAACGAGTTCATTCGTTCGCCAGTTGACATATCTCTTGCAGAGCTTGCCTTGGTATGTGAACAGTCATCCCCTCTCCTTCCACAGCTGCTGGGCTTCTTCTGGAGCATCTGGGCCAAGATGGGTCTCAGCTTGTGCTAGCTTTTCTTTGACCAATCGCACGGCCGGGTCACCGTTCTGTGTCTCTTCCCAATTATGGTGGAGTAATGGGTTGACCGAGACCTCGTACTGGCTCGAGCGCTTCACTCCTACAGCATGCTCACACTGGGAAACACCTTGGTGATGGAAAGCCGGTAACTCTATCTCTTCGAGTTCATCCAGGTCTTCTTCAGACTCGGGTAAGTGAGGCATTCTGGACAGCGCATCAGCATTGTTATTCTTCTTGCCAGCTCGGTACTTGATGGTAAAGTCAAAGTTAGACAGCCGGGCCATCCATCGCTGTTCCAACGCACCTAACTTGGCTGTTGCCAGATGTGTCAACGGATTGTTGTCCGTGAAGATGGTGAACTTGGCCGATGCCAGATAGTGCTTGAAGCGTTCAGTCACTGCCCAAACAATAGCGAGGAACTCTAGCTTGAAGGAACTGTAGTTTTCTGGGTTCCTTTCTGTGGGCCGAAGCTTCCTACTGGCGTAAGCTATCACCTTCTCTCTGCCTCCCTGCACCTGGGACAGAACTGCTCCCAGGCCCACGTTGCTGGCGTCTGTGTACAGTACAAACGGCTGGCTGTAGTCAGGGTAGGCCAGAATTTCTTCTCCCGTGAGAGCCCCTTTCAGCCGGACAAAGGATGTTTCTATTTGGCTGCTCCATTCAAATGGAGGGCTCTGCTTCTTAGCCTGCTTTGGCTGGCCCACCAGGAGATCTTGAAGGGGTGCTGCTATCTTTGTGAAACCATCAATGAACCTTCAGTAGTAGCCCACCAGCCCAAGGAACTGCCGCACCTCCTTTACCGTGGTGGGTCTTGGCCAGTCCTTGATTACGGTGACTTTCTCTGGATCAGGTGCCACATTTTCTGCGCTGACCACATGACCCAGGTACTGTACCTTTGGCTTCAAGAGGTGACATTTGGACGGCTTTATCTTCAGGCCATATTCTGACAAGGACTCAAACACTTCTGCTAAGTGCCTCAGGTGGTCTTCATAAGTCTTGGAGTAGACTATGACGTCATCCAGGTACAACAGCACGGTTTTAAAATTGTGGTGGCCCAAGCAGCACTCCATCAACCTTTGGAATGTCCCTGGGGCGTTGCAGAGCCCGAATGGCATACAGTTGAACTCGCAGAGGCCCATTGGCGTCGTGAATGCAGTCTTCTCCTTGTCCGCCTCTGCCACGGGAACCTGCCAATACCCACTGGTGAGATCCAAGGTGGAGAAATAGTTAGCTGACTTTAAGGCTGTTAGTGACTCCTCTATTCTGGGTAGTGGATAAGCATCTTTATGTGTAATGCGGTTAATTTGTCTGTAATCTACGCACATTCTCATTGTACCATCTTTTTTCTTTACGAGCACTAGTGGAGCTGCCCAAGGACTACAGCTATCTCTGATAACCCCAGCCTCCTTCATTTCCCGTAACATTTCTTTGGCACGCTGATACTGTGCTGGGGGTACAGGGCGGTATCTCTCTTTAATGGGATGATGATCACCCGTGGGGATTTGATGTTTAACCCCTTTTACCTGCCCAAAATCTAGGGGGTGTTTGCTGAAGACCCGCTCGTTCTCCTGTACCACCCGGTAAACCCCATGCTTTTGGTGTGAGGGGGTGGAGTCGGTGCCCACATGTAATTTTTGGCACCAGTCTTCCAGCTGCCCCTTGGAGCCATTGTCTTCCGCCTGGTCGGACGGGGCCAAGGGTTCCACTGCTTTGATGGTATTGTTACTGACAGTGTACAGTTTTGCTACAGTGGCGTACCGGGGCAATTTGGCTTCCTCCTCCCCACAATTCAGGACACGGACGGGCACTCTCCCCTTGCGGACATCTGCTACCCCTCTGGCTATCAGGACTCCAGGCCTACTGTCTGAATACACCGGTTCTACCAAGGCATGGTAATCCTGACCCTTGAGGCCTATTGCTGCCCGACACCATATCAACATTTCACTTCTTGGGGGTATTGCAATGGGGAGGGGGTCACTTACCCTCACACTGCCAATTTCTCCTCCGGCCAGCTCTACCTGCTGCCTCCTCATCAGGGCTCTGATCTCCCTCTGTAGGGCACGCTGCTGCCCGGAGCTGGCAGTTTCAGACGCCTGTTGCAACAAAATTATCACTTCGGCAATACAATTTTCTATCACATTTGTACCAATGGTTAGCAGTGGGTCAGATTCTTTGCGATCAATATCTACAATTATCATCCCCTGACATGGCAATTCTACCCGCCCCACTTTAATGGTTACTTCTTTATACCCAATTTGAGGTAAGGGCTGACCATTACTGGCCACAATTGTTAAATCATCATCTGGGCCATGGTCAATGTCTGAATCAGCCCAATATCTTTTGTACAGTTTATAAGGGATGGTTGTTACCTGGGACCCCGTATCCAGGAGGGCATTCAAAGGGATCCCATCCAGCACAATAGGAAGGACCGGGCGTCCTCCCACATACTTGCTGCGACTGGGGGTTGAGTCGGGCTTCCTTACACCTGGGGGTTGGCTCCTGGCCCCAGGCTCGGCCCATTTAAAGGACAGTGTCTTGCAATATGGCCCGCCTGACTGCAGTGGTGGCAGATCGGTTGTCCCGTTGAATCATACCGGTCTGTATCTTTTCCTCGGGTCGGCGGAATCCTCCTCTGTCGCATCCATGGGACGTCATCTGGGCTGGAGGCCAACTCGATTCTTGCAGGCGATGGGGTCACTTGTAGAGACTGCACGGTCTTGGCAAGGGCAGCTACAGTCTTGGTCAGCTCCTGGACCTGCTGTCTGAGCTCTGCAGCGGGATCCTTATCCAGGGACTGCGCCTCAGCCCCTGCAGCGGCTCGTGTTGCAGGCACCACCCCTGGGTACGTGATAGCAAGAGGCCGGAGGGGTACTGGGTCATTCGGTGTAGATTCTCTCAGTACCCGGATGGCCTGGTCCTTAAACTTTGCAAAGTCCAGAGCAGGGTTCTGCAGGACCATGATACGCAGCTGGGTCCTGTGGGCATCTAACAGAAGCCCCTCTATGAACTGCTCAGTTAGGAGTTTGTCTTCTTCACGTACACTCTCTGGGTCCACCTGTTTAACTGCTTTCAGGGCCTCCTGCAAGTTTAAGGCATAGTCCCTTATGCTGTCTGTGGCCCGTTGTTTGCACCCAAAGAATCTCATCTTTATTTCTGCTGTGGTGCGGGTGTCAAAAGTACTCTTTAGCTTGGCCAGTATCTGGGTTGCTGTCCCTTTATCTGTATCAGGCCAGGACTTCACTTCACGCTGGGCCGCGCCGACTAGCTGCCCCATTAATATGCCCACCTTCTGGCTCTCAGTCAGCGGATACACCCGGAACAAGCTGTGCAGCCTTTCTCTGAAGTCGCTCAAGGTATGAGACTCCCCGGAGTACTGCGGCAGCCATTCTGCTCCCGGGATGTATGGCATTGTGATCGGCATTACCGGCGCTACAACGGGGGCTGGGGCGACGGCGACTGGGATTGCTTCGGCTGGTGCTGCGGCGTCTCGGGCTATGGCAGCCACCTGCCCTCCCTCCGAGTCGGACATCTTCCTCCCCCTTAGTGAACCTTACCAGGCTCCGTTCACTTTTCAAATGCCCTTCTGGGTCGCGCGGGGTTAACGGCGCTCCGCTCAGATGGCACGCTCCCTTCGCGCTCTTTGTCAGGCACGCCCCCCTTCTTCCTGCGCTCGGCGAGGCTAATGGCGGCGGCAGTTTGCAAACAGTAACAGTCTTTTAAGCACAGTTTCTGCAGGCGCACAGTACCCGGTGGGACCGGGCACGAAATCCTGTTCGTGACGCCAAAATTTGACTTGCCCACCCCAGGGCTATGGGACACCCGGTGCCGGGCCGGACTAGTCCGGGGGACGTCAGTGGTGGCGGGGCCCGACTCCGTGGCCCTGGTGGGTGTCAGTTTAATATGGCTGGTGACTTGGGAGCAATTAAAGTATTTGTTTCGTGACGCCACCTGTGGTCTGCGGCTATTAAGCCGCCGCTGCTGTGTGAGGCCTCCGGGGTGATGATATGGCAGCAATGGTGGTACTGCTCCCAACAGGTGGAGCGGAGCCCCGGGGACACTGTTAGTGCTTGTGAGAGTCTATGGTGTTGTGTGGCTAACACGGTGCAGGGCCGACAGGCAATGAAAGAACCAGGCACAAACAACAGTCTCTTTACCTTCTCCTCTTTTACTTTAGGACCAGTCCAATCCTGGGAGACCGTCACAGGTGGTGAAGGGGATCCGGTCGGCCTGGAAGTACTTGGGGTGATCTTTCTGGCCAGCTGAGTATGAGGCCTACTCCTGTTCCGTTCTTTACTACGATAGGACCCTGCTTCTCTGGATCCAGCAATGGCCCTCTTTGCTGCTGGGACCGGTGGTACGTCCCTTTCCCTCTGTGGTAGGCTGCGCAGGCCCTCTTTGGTGCTTCTCTGCTGGAGTCCACACCGGGCCCTGATGCTGCAGCTGTACCTTCGGGCTGTTTATGGGCCAGGTGCTTGCAGCTCTCCGGCCCTTCGGATTCGGCTACCAGGGAGTATTTTAAGCCCTGGTGGCCACAGACTCCGATGTCCGAGTCTCTTCTCTGCCTCTCTGCTACTCCTGCTTCCCTGGGCCAAGCTGTTCCAGCTCCAGGCCCCAGATCCACAGGACAGCACACTCTGTGTCTGCTTCCTTTCACTTCTCTCTACAGACTGAACACTACTTCCTCCCTCAGGTCAGACTTAAGGAATGCTCCCTGGAATTCCAGGTTCAGAGCTCCCCCTGCTGGCCGGAGGGAGAACTGCGTTGGATGTTAAACTTGCTGGCCAATGGACCTCCCAATTACCTCCAGGCTCAGCATTAACCCTTTGGGAGGGCAATGCTGTTGTGGCGACCAGGTCCTGGGGCGCCACACTTGCTTATGCTGAGCGCGCCACGCTCTGTTCTCTATTCTGCTTGGTCCAGGTATTGGAGTTTGCTTCTTCTTCCACTGCCGGGGTTGCAATCGCGCCGGGGAAGGTGGAGGCGGTTCTTCTTTTCCCGCTTCTGCCCATACTCCGCCCCCGGCCTCAACCACCAGGTCGGCACAGCGTTTGCGACGCCTCTTCTTTCTTGCGGCGCCGCCCACGTCTCTAGACCTCTGCAGTATCTCGGGGCAAGCACCTCCCCTCTTTGGGCGGTGCACTCCGGGCTTCTTCCTTACAGGCCAGCCCAGCGCTTTTCGTTTGGCGCCCACTTTTCGCGCCTTCACTAAATCCATGAGGACGGCCGCCATCTTGCCGCCATCTTGTAGCCTGTTCAGTACATCAGGCACCACTTGGTCTCTGCTCGGGGTTTCTCTTCTGCGGGCTTGATCCTGCCGACTACGCCAAAATGTAACGGGGGCAGGGGGCGCCTCAGGGGGTGTAGTCGGGTCCCCTCGCCTTGTGGGCCGCAGGCTGAACCCCGGCCCGGCTGTTACTTGCAAAACAGGTGTGTTGTTGGGGCAGAGTGTGGATGCATGGGGCCCATTCATGACAGCGTTCTTTCTGTGCTCTCCAGCTCCTTCTTCACTTTCAGGAAAGAGACAATTGCAGGCAGCGGGTAAACCAAACACCGTTTTATTAAACAAAGCTTCCATCTTTTTGTTTGCAGCAGGCTTTACGTTACAAGTTACAAGTCCTTTTCTACGAAAACGGTTTCCTTTTTCTCTACGGGCACTTTCCTTTGCCTGCTGGGGACAATTGTTATCCCCCTAGCAGTGGTACTCCTATCCCGATTTTAGTCCAGCCCTTTCCCAGGGATTTGTATTGAACTAGGGGACGGCTCCAGTACTCACTACCGGCTCCGGATTAGCTCCAACTTCTTCGCTCCACTGCCACAGCACCCACTCCTGCACTCTGCCCCGGCACTTCTCCTCAGCTCTCTCCCATGTTACATCTCACAGCACACTGCCCTGCATTCAGAGCCCAACCCCCCTTCTCTTCCCTCCTAGGCTGCCCTGCCCCTTCCTTCCCTGTCACTGTTACCAGGGGAACCCCTCACTACACTGGCACCTAGGGGGGGGAAGAACCGTACATAACACATAACATGGTACAATGTGCCACCATACTCCTGTGGCGTCTTCAGGGGGGGATTCTCTTTCCCAGTTTGGGGGTCCGACTACCCCTTACATTAATGAAGTCTGTTTTTTGTTATCCGTTGTACAACACATCAGTCACATGCGTCAAGCAACGCATGTGACTGATGCAAAACAACGGAAATGTGAACTAAGCCTAAAGCGGGCTTTACACGCTGCGACATCGCTAATGCAGAGTCGTTGGGGTCACGGATTTTGTGAAGCACATCCGGCCGCATTAGCGATGCCGTTGCGTGTGACACCGATAAGCGATTTTGCATCGTTGCAAAAACGTGCAAAATCACTAATCGGCGACACGGGGGTCCATTCTCAATTATCGTTACTGCAGCAGTAACGAAGTTGTTCCTCGTTCCTGCGGCAGCACACATCGCTGCGTGTGACGCCGCAGAAGCGAGGAAGCTCTCCTTACCTGCCTCCCGGCCGCTATGAGGAAGGAAGGAGGTGGGCGGGATGTTACGTCCCGCTCATCTCCGCCCCTCCGCTGCTCTTGGGCGGCGGTTCAGTGACGCTTCAGTGACGTCGCTGTGACGCTGCACGGACCGCCCCCTTAGAAAGGAGGCGGTTCGCCCGTCACAGCGACGTCGCCGGACAGGTAAGTATGTGTGACGGCTTTTGTACGGCACGGGCAGCGATTTGCCCGTGTCGCGCAACAGATGGGGGCGGGTGCCCACACTAGCGATATCGGGACCGATATCGCAGTGTGTAAAGTAGCCTTAAGTCAGGATGTATTTTCTGTGGAGAGGTGTGAGTGCCTTTCAGTGATGATAGCCCCAGCAGAACTAAAAATACGCTCTGACATCACATTAGCAGCTGAGCAGGCCAGCATTTCCAAGGCATATGAGGAAGGAAATGCCAAGTGTTCAGCTTGGACACTCAATAATTAAGGGGAACTGAAGCATCAGAAAGGGCGCAGGTATGGTCACTTAAGTACCCCTTGACCATGTTGTGCAACATCTCCCTCCTTGGCACTGTTAAAGGCACAGATAGCCCTTGCTGATGCTGAGGTTTATTGAAAATTGCCCAGTATGCCTATATTTTCACCCCACCTCTGTTGGATCTGGTTAGGCGGGTTAGTTAGCACTATATGAGTGCATAACATATGATAGACTCACCAATTTACCACCTGAATTCAGAAGGTCCACACACATCCTGCAAAAAAAGATAAAATGTGCCAGACCTTTAAAGTCGCCACCAGGTTACGCCCATTGTAGCAAATGACCAGACTGGGTTGGAGGTGAAGCGGGGAGAGCCACTAATTGGTCTGCACTTTTGTACTTTGCCTCAGCTCTACTGCAGTGCGTGGTTTCTGACCTAAACAGATCAGCTTCAACAGAGCTTGTTGCCGCTTTGTTTGGCAGTGATGGGGAGGGTAATTCAGCACAGGAGCAGGAGGAGGAGGGGAGAAAGGAAGTGGCATATGATGAGGCGGAAATGCTGGTAGAAGTTGGGCCCGCTATTCTTGGTGTGGGCAGGATGTGTGATGTTAAAGTTTGCAACTTTTCCCCAGCTTCCACCAGGTTCACCCAGTGTGCCATGACAGATGTGTATCGTCCCTGTCCACAACAACTTGTCGACATGTCTGTTATTAGGTGGACCTTCCTGGTTATGAAATTGTTCAGAGCATGTTTGAGATTGTTTAACATGAACTTCTGTAACACCGGGACGGCACAGAGCAAAAAAGTGGTGGCTGGAAACACTATATTGTGGGGCAGCCACAGCCAAGAGATCACAGAAACACTGTGTTCCCACAAGCCTATTCAGCAACATCTCCATGGCTAGCAAAGCTTGCGAATTTTTTTTGTTTTGTGCCTGTGGGTACGTGGCTGGGTATTTATGCTTCCTTTCCAAGATCTCAGGCACGGACAACTGGACGCTTCCCTGGGACAAAGAAGTGGATGTGGTTGATGTTTGCTGTGTCTGTGCAACTGAACCTTGTGGGCAGGATGCTTTGTGGGGGAACTCTTCTAATCTTGGCTGTGTGGGACAACTCTGAAAACAGACTATGTAAGGGCCTTCTTTTTCATTTTTGCTCTGTGGGGGAACTGTGCCGCCCTGTGCTCGGCTGCAACCGAGCCGCTCAGATCCGGGCTCGCTGGTGGGTGGCTCGAGCGTCTCCAGACCCGGGGGCCCCTGTAGTCACTCCGATCTAAAAAGGGGGTTGGCGGTTTTGGGACATAGGTGTACGGCCGGAGCCATTTTTTAAGTTCGTGCCGCCACCCACGGGATGTGGTGAAGGTGGACACCACCGCTGCAGTTACGGGGCACCCAGGGGAGATGGTATGCAGCAAGTTGTTAACCCCTCCGTGGGCAGAAATGGTGGCCCCGGGACCCGTTGGGGGTGCTTTGGCGGTGCATGGAGATGGGCGGCTGGATGGCACTGGTGTACTCACTATTAGAATGAAACACTCGAGTCTCTGGTAAACCAAGATGATGGTGGTCGGTGCCCGCAGCCGGCTGCAGTCGGGATCCCCCACCCGGTTGGTGGTCTCTCCCTTTCTCATGCACCTGTTTGAATTGTTGGGCTACCTGTGCTTGCAGCGTCAGAAGTCTACTCCCCGGCTTGTGGATGTCGGGAGAGCCCGTTTGCTCACAGACGCTGGCCCGTGGAATCTCTGAGCCTTGGCGGTGGCTTTCTATCCCTCTCGTTGGGCTGTCGTCTTCTATGAGGGACTTTGGGTGGGAAAGGACCTAAAGTCCAGACCGCAATCAGTTAATTAACTCAGTCCAGTAGTTTCTAGAGCTCGTTTCAGGGTCTGAGTACCCCCTCTTGTGCTCCAGTTTCCGAGTCAGTTCCCCGGGTCGGTACCGGTGGGCCACTACCCTGTCCCGGTCCACCACGGTTCCATCGAGCTGTCTTCCCGGCTCCTGCAGGCAGAGGCCTCCATATGCCTCCTAGCCAGAGGTACCAGGGCTCCAACCCTGGCACCTGTCAGTCTGTCACAGGCCTGACCTACAGGCCTGACCTCCTCCACTCCACTCTCAACTGAACTCCTCGGTAAACTCAACTCTGACTCCTTGTGTTTCCGGCCTCAGGCTCGCTGAACTCCTCGGTGGGCATGTCCAACCACCTGGCTCCGTCCCCTGGTGTGTCCATCCAGCCCTGAGGAGGAGACTAGGGTTTTATGTGGTTGGCTGGTGTTACCTAGTTGGTAACCCCGGTGGACATAACCTTGCGATGCTGGGATCGTGACGGAGCTGGTGTACGCTGGTAACCATGATACACATCGGGTAACTATAGGAAGCACTTCCCTTAGTTACCCGATGTGTATCATGGTTACCAGCGTACACAGGCTCCCGGTTCACATGTGAAGGGAGCCGGCATACTCTGATGCCTCGCCCGCTTGGCCCCGCCCCCAGCACACATTGGCACGCTCGGCCCCGCCCCGGCGGCCCGCTTGGCTCCGCCCTTGGCACACGTTGGCCCGCTCGGTCCCGCCCCCAGCACACGTTGGCCCGCTCGGCCCCACCCCGGTGACCCGCTCGGCCCCGCCCCTGGTGGCCTGCTCGGCCCTGCCCCAGCACACATTAGCCCGCTCGGCCCCGCCCCGACACACGTTGGGCACCTATACACCCCCCCCAGAACTACTCCTCCCATTATACTCCTCTTTCCCCAGGACCCCTCCTCCCATTATACTCCTCTTTCCTCACGACCATTCCTCCCATTATACTCCTCTTTCCCCAGGAGGACTACTCCTCCTATTATAGTCCTCCTATTGTACTCCTCTCTGAGTATAATAGGAGGACTATTATAGCATGGGGGATGGAGCACGATGCGGGGTGGGCAGCATGGAGGATGGAGCACGATGGGGGGTGTGCAGCATGGGAGATGGATCACGATGGGGGGTGTGCAGCATGGGAGATGGAGCACGATGGGGGGTGCGCAGCATGGGAGATGGAGCACGATGGGGGTGCACAGCATGGGGGATAGAGCACGATGGGGGGGGTGCAGCATGGGAGATGAAGCACGATGGGGGTGTGCAGTATGGAGGATGGAGCACGATGGGGGGTGCGCAGCATGGGAGATGGAGCACGATGGGGGTGTACAGCATGGGAGATGGAGCACGATGGGGGTGCACAGCATGGGGGATGGAGCACGATGGGGGTCCGCAGCATGGAGGATGGAGAACGATGGGGGGTGTGCAGCATGGAGGATGGAGCACGATGGGGGGTGCACAGCATGGGGAATGGAACATGATGGGGGGTGCGCAGCATGTCGGATGGAGCATGATGGGGGGTGCGCAGCATGGGGGATGGAGCATGATGGGGGGTGCGCAGCATGGGGGATAGAGCACGATGGGGGTGCGCGGCATGGGGGATGGAGCACGATTGTGGGTGCGCAGCATGGGTGATGGAGCACAATAGAGGGTGCGCAGCATGGGGGATGGAGCACGATGGGGTTGTGCAGCATGGGGAATGGAGCACGATGGGGGGTGCGCAGCATGGGGGATGGAACACGATGGGGGGTGCGCAGCATGGGGGATGGAGCACGATGGGGGGTGCGCAGCATGGGGGATGGAGCACGATGGGGGTGCGCAGCATGGAGGATGGAGCACGATGGGGGTGCGCAGCATGGAGGATGGAGCACGATGGGGGGTGCGCAGCATGGGGGATGGAGCACGATGGGGGTGTACACCTCCCCCCAAAACACACACACACCGCCACATGCGCACTGCACAACATACCACACACACACTGGGAACCACAAACACCACCCTACACAGACACCCACACACAGACAACACCGCACACACACAACACCCAACACAAAAAACACCGCGGCATACACAAATATACGCACATACCGTGCAACACACACACATTGCATAAAACATACCTCCCCCAAAACACACACACGCACCCAACAGCCACAACCACACAAACCGCGCAACACACACAGCACCACACACACACAATGCTGCAGACACACAGCGCTCCACAAACAACGCAACACACAAACAACACCACTCTCACACCCCTCCATACCCAGACAAGACCCAGAACATTTACAGCGCCCTACACCAACACTAGGTAAGTGCACACAACAACATCTATATATATAACAAAAATCATACATTAACTACACAATACGTAAATTCTAGAATACCCGATGCGTTAGAATCGGGCCACCTTCTAGTATATATATATATATACATATATATATATATATAAAAGCAGTTTTAAATCACATACGCTACAGTTCAAAAGTTCAGGGTCACCCAGACAATTTTGTCTTTTCCATGAAAAATCATACTTTTATTTATCAAATGAGTTGCAAAATGAATAGACAATATAGTCCAGACATTGACAATGTTAGATATAATGATTTTTACTTGAAATAACAATTTTCTCCTTCAAACTTTGCTCGTCACAGAATGCTCCCTTTGCAGCAATTACAGCTTTGCAGACCTTTGGCATTGTGGCTATTAATTTGCTTAGGTAATCTGCAGATATTTCACCCCATGCTTCCAGAAGGCCCTCCCACAAGTTGGATTGGCTTCATGTGCACTTTTTGCGTACCATATGGTCAAGTTGTTCCCACAACAGCTCAATAGGGTTGAGATCTGGTGACTGGGCTGGCCACTCCATTACAGATAGAATACCAGCTGCCTGCTTCTTCCCTAAATAGTTCATGCATATTTTGGAGGTGTGCTTTGGGTCATTGTCCTGTTGTAGGATGAAATTGGCTCCAATCAAGTGCTGTCCACAGGGTATGGCATGGCATTGCAAAATGGAGTGATAGCCTTCCTTATTCAAAATCCCTTTTACCTTGTACAAATCTCCCACTTTACCAGCACCAAAGCAACCCCAGACCATAACATTGCCTCCACCATGCTTGACAGATGGCGTCAGGCATTCTTCCAACATCTTTTCAGTTGTTCTGCATCTCACAAATGTTCTTCTGTGTGATCCAAACACCTCAAACTTCGATTCGTCTGTCCATAACACTTTTTTCCAATCCTCCTCTGTCCAATGTCTGTGTTCTTTTGCTCATATTAATCTTTTCCTTTTATTAGCCAGTCTCAGATATGGCTTTTTCTTTGCCACTGTGCCCTGAAGGCCAGCGTCCCGGAGTTGCCTCTTCACTGCAGACGTTGACACTGGCGTTTTGCAAGTACTATTTAATGAAGCTGCCAGTTGAGGACCTGTGAGGCGTCAATTTCTCACACTAGAGACTCTAATGTACTTGTCTTGTTGCTCAGTTGTGTAGTGGGGCCTCCCACATCTCTTTTTACTCTGGTTAGAGCCTGTTTGTGCTCTCTTCTGAAGGGAGTAGTACACATCAGATTCATATGAAAGTTTTCTTTTTTCTGGCCATTTTGAGAGTTTAATGCAACCAACAAATGTAATGCTCCAGATTCTCAACTAACTCAATGGAAGGTCAGTTTCACAGCTTCTCTAATCAACAAAACTGATTTCAGCTGTGCTAACATACTTGCACAAGGGTTTTCAAGGGATTTCTAAACATCCATTAGCTTTCTAACACAGTTAGCAAACACAATGTACCATTAGAACACTGGAATCGCGGTGTTTGGAAATGGGCCTCTATATACCTATGTAGATATTGAAAACCCAATGTTTGAAGCTAGAATAGTCATTTACCACATTAACAATGTATAGATTCTGTTTAATTTAGTGTTAGCTTCATTGAAAAAAATGTGCTTTCCTTTTGAAAATAAGGAAATATCTAAGTGACCCTAAACTTTTGAACTGTAGTGTACATATATAGGCTCACATAATTAATTAAATATCATTGGAATTTAATTTTTCTTTTACTGGAAAAATACTACAAAAATCGCAGAATATAGGAATTGCTATATCAATAAGTAGAATGATATGAAAGTGCTGAGTGCATCCAGTATCAAAAATATATCTTCTAATATGTGTAAATATTAAGCAATATTGCATATAATGCCCAACAAGGGAGTTCAAAGTGAGTATGTTATTACGTAATAAATATGATACATTCCAAAGAAATTTAATAGATACCCAATAAAGGGAGCTCATAGAGTGATAAGATGGATTTCAGAGCACACAATAAGGAAAAAACTAACTGTATATTATGAGCTCCTAGGAATTATCCATTAATGCATAGTAATGGCTCAATTATATTACTTACAATAGTTGTAGTACAAAGTTCGTCCACCCCCTCCACTCCAACGTACGTTTCATAGAAACTTCCTCAGGGAGCGCAATGTGCATAGTGTTTACAAAAATTAGCCCTATGTGCTGAGTTTTGGTTGATGCAGGAAGTCCCCATCACAAAGACCTCCAGTGACAAATAGTAGTTAGTTTACAAAAATTAGTCCTATGGGTTTAGTCATGGTTGACGCAGGATGTCCCCATCACAAGAACCTCCAATGACAAATAATAGTTAGGCTGGAGTAGGAGTTCTGTCCTGGTTTGTCCTCCATTGTATAATGTGCATAGTGTTTACAAAATTAGCTCTATGGGCTAAGTTATGGTTGACACAGAAAGGAAACGACTTTATATGGGTGATGGGGTGGATGTTAGCAGCAGTAGCAGTTAGCAAAATCAATATTTTGGGGGAATTTAGTTTGGCTTGCTCTCATCTGGAGGGATTGCAAACTGTGGAGAAATCCAGTCCTTGTTGAATTTAATCAGAGTTAGGCTAGGTTCACACTTCCGTTAAATTGTATCAGTCACAATCCGCTGCTCTGGTAAACAAAAGAATCCGTTTAGCGGATTCCGTTGTTCCCATAGACCTGTATTAGCGGCGGATTGTGACTGATGATGCTGTGTTGAAACCCTCCGCCTGACTGATCAGTCGTGGAACGACTGACTGCGGGGCGGAAGGAAAGCAGTCTGTAACGTTTTTTGAGCAGCGCAATCTGTAGGATTTCGCTGCGCATGCTCTCTCTGGCTCCCTGCACACGTAAAAAGGATACACATCGGGTTACTAAGCAATGCGCTTTGGTTAGTTACCCGATATTTACACTGGTTACGTGTGCAGGGAGGCCGACACTTCCCCGCTCGGCTTCGCCCCCTCCCGCACTCTGCATGTATATACACACACACTCACACACTCACCTGTCCCCAGCCCTGCAGTTCCTGCGGCACTGACGTCCTCAGCGCCACGGCCCCGCTCAGCTCCACCCACCCCGAACTCCGCCCCCCGCACGCTCCGCCCCTGCACACAACGGAGTCCAACAATAAAGTCTGTTCTTTGTTATCCATTGTACAACGCATCAGTCACATGCGTCAAGCAACGCATGTGACTGATGCAAAACAACGGAAATGTGAACTTAGCCTAAGTCAGGATGTATTTTCTGTGGAGAGGTGTGAGTGCCTTTCAGTGATGATAGCCCCAGCAGAACTAAACATACGCTCTGACATCACATTAGCAGCTGAGCAGGCCAGCATTTCCAAGGCATATGAGGAAGGTTAGGCAAAGTGTTCAGCTTGGACACTTAATAATTAAGGGGAACTGAAGCATCAGAAAGGGCGCAGGTATGGTCACTTAAGTACCCCTTGACTATGTTGTGCAACATCTCCCTCCTTGGCACTGTTAAAGGCACAGATAGCCCTTGCTGATGTCCTGGTTTATTGAAAATTGCCCAGTATGCGTATATTTTCACCCCACCTCTGTTGGATCTGGTGTTGGTGTCTCTTCCCATTAATCTTTGGTGTTGAAAAGAGATGGTAACTCTGCCGCCAGAGTTCCCCGAGGGGGATGTTTTCATCAACTGACCAACAATGACCCTCTTGAAGGATTCCATTGTGCAACCCTTTGATGACTCCAAAAGGATAGAAGGAAATTTCTCCTTTTACCGTGGGTCCAGAAAGGTGGCCAACCAGTAAAGGTTGTTGGATAAAATGTGTATCACACTCTGGTCTTGCCACAAACACTTACTCAGGAACTGTGCCATGTTGGCCAAGCTGCAAACAGGCAAAAGTTTTGTGTCACAGACCTTAGGAGACAATTCAGATGATGTAGGCACACACAGAATGTGGCAAACCCTCCTAGTAAAGATGGCCGCAGCCCAGGTGTACGATACTGATGATACAGCCCCAGAAACCTCCACACTGAAGGGGAGGGGCAGCTGTTTAGCATAGGACATGCACACTAATAAGGCTTGTATTGGCAGCCCGTCATATAGATGAGTGAGATGCACAGTGTCCGAACTGCAACCTATAAATGACGCCAGAAACTTAGGTCAGGCAGTCTGATCAGCACTATATAAGTGCATCTCATATTTATACGCGAGATGCACAGTATCTAAATATGGCCTATAAATGACGCACAACACTAGGTTAGGCGGGTTAGTTAGCACTATATGAGTGCATAACATATGATAGACTCACCAATTTACCACCTGAATTCAGAAGGTCCACACACATCCTGCAAAAAAAGATAAAATGTGCCAGACCTTTAAAGTCGCCACCAGGTTACGCCCATTGTCGCAAATGACCAGACTGGGTTGGAGGTGAAGCGGGGAGAGCCACTAATTGGTCTGCACTTTTGTACTTTGCCTCAGCTCTACTGCAGTGCGTGGTTTCTGACCTAAACAGATCAGTTTCAACAGAGCTTGTTGCCGCTTTGCTTGGCAGTGATGGGGAGGGTAATTCAGCACAGGAGCAGGAGGAGGGGAGAAAAGAAGTCGCATATGATGAGGCGGAAATGCTGGTAGAAGTTGGGCCCGCTATTCTTGGTGTGGGCAGGATGTGTGATGTTAAAGTTTGCAACTTTTCCCCAGCTTCCACCAGGTTCACCCAGTGTGCCATGACAGATGTGTATCGTCCCTGTCCACAACAACTTGTCGACATGTCTGTTATTAGGTGGACCTTCCTGGTTATGGAATTGTTCAGAGCATTGAGATTGTTTAACATGAACTTGTGTAACACGAGGGCGGCACAGAGCAAAATAGTGGTGGCTGGGAACACTATATTGTGGGGCAGCCACAGCCAAGAGATCACAGAAACACTATGTTCCCACAAGCCTATTCAGCAACATCTCCACGGCTAGGAAAGCTTGCGAATTTGTTTTGTTTTGTGCCTGTGGGTACGTGGCTGGGTATTTATGCTTCCTTTCCACGATCTCAGGCACGGACAACTGGACGCTTCCCTGGGACAAAGAAGTGGATGTGGTTGATGTTTGCTGTGTCTGTGCAACTGAACCTTGTGGGCAGGATGCTTTGTGGGGGAACTCTTCTAATCTTGGCTGTGTGGGACAACTCTGAAAACAGACTATGTAAGGGCCTTCTTTTTCATTTTTGCTCTGTGGGGGAACTGTACCTCCCCGTGCTCGGCTGCAACCGAGCCGCTCAGATCCGGGCTCGCTGGTGGGTGGCTCGAGCGTCTCCAGACCCAAGGGCCCCTGTGGTCACTCCGATCTAAAAGGGGGTTGGCGGTTTTGGGACATAGGTGTACGGCCAGAGCCGTTTTTTAAGTTCGTGCCGCCACCCACGGGATGTGGTGAAGGTGGACACCACCGCTGCAGTTACGGGGCACCCAGGGGAGATGGTATGCAGCAAGTTGTTAACCCCTCCGTGGGCAGAAATGGTGGCCCCGGGACCCGTTGGGGGTGCTTTGGCGGTGCATGGAGATGGGCGGCTGGAGGGCACTGGTGTACTCACTATTAGAATGAAACACTCGAGTCTCTGGTAAACCAAGATGATGGTGGTCGGTGCCCGCAGCCGGCTGCAGTCGGGATACCTCAACCGGTTGGTGGTCTCTGCCTTTCTCATGCACCTGTTTGAATTGTTGGGCTGCCTGCGCTTGCAGCGTCAGAAGTCCGCTCCCCGGCTTGTGGATGTCGGGAGAGCCCGTTTGCTCGCAGACGCTGGCCCGTGGAATCTCTGAGCCTTGGCGGTGGCTTTCTATCCCCCAACATGGGCTGTCGTCTTCTATGCGTGACTTTGGGTGGGAAAGGACCAAAAGTCCAGACCGCAATCAGTTAATTAACTCAGTCCAGTAGTTTCTAGAGCTCATTTCAAGGTCTGAGTACCCCCTCTTGGGCTCCGGTTTCCGAGTTGGTTCCCCGGGTCGGTACCGGTGGGCCACTACCCTGTCCCGGTCCACCACGGTTCCATCGAGCTGTCTTCCCGGCTCCTGCAGGCAGAGGCCTCCATATGCCTCCTAGCCAGAGGTACCAGGGCTCCAACCCTGGCACCTGTCAGTCTGTCACAGGCCTGACATACAGGCCTGACCTCCTCCACTCCACTCTCAACTGAACTCCTCGGTAAACTCAACTCTAACTACTTGTGTTTCCGGCCTCAGGCTCTCTGAAGTCCTCGGTGGGCATGTCCAACCGCCTGGCTCCGAATCCCTGGTGTGTCCATCCAGCCCTGAGGGAGGTGACTAGGGTTTTATGTGGTTGGCTGGTGTTACCTAGTTAGGGACTGGTGTAATGCGGGGCCCTATCTGTGACTACCTGGCTAGTCCAGGGCGTCACAGAACTATGAAAATTTTGACTGTATGAATCAAATAGGAAATCAAATTCTGTAGGTGCTTTTTTGCAAATTGTTGCTCTTTGAGGGAATTCTCAAGCTATTGCTTGGGTCATATAACATGATAAATGTACTTTGCTATATAAATGCGTTCATGTGATATATATGAATGTATCACACAAGGCAGACCATATGACAAACTTATTTATTTTGGTCTGTAAATGTCACCAAGTGGTATACATGTATCTGATTATTTGATTATCTATAGCAAAATCTGGCTAAATATATTTAACTGTGTAAACCTACAGAATATGGGCTTCATGGAGTCAGACACCATATATTTTCTTATATATGCCATATACTGTATGATGAAATCAACTATTTATGGGTCATTGCATGACATATGGTGCTCTATATGATCTACAAAATACAACTCACTAATACAGTAGATATCATGATGTATGTTACTGTAGCGCCCCACGGGGCCTTAGGGTATTTATCACCGGGCCAGTAATTTCTTGGGGTTGCTGTGACTAGCCTGACTCGGCTCCGTGGCCCCATCGGCTACATGAAAAGACAAACAAATGTGAGGGGGGGTGGAAGGAGGGCAAAGGGTCCCTGGGAAGCATGTCACCGGTTGCAGTGGTGACTGAGGTCTCGGCCTCCTCCACCGCAGACCCTTCCTGTGACTTTTCCTCTCCCAGGAGCGATGTTGGGTGGAAATGTGGGATGCTTTGCAGCACCACCCGTGGTGTGTGGCCAGGAAGTCTCTCTCTGGGACAGGTGTTGGGTGCAGCCAGGATGGTATAGCTCCCCACAGGCAGTGCGGGACCCCGGGAGGTTGGTGAGAACAGGGCGGCAGTGCACGGGAGCATGGTGGCGGCATTTACTCACAGAGTCACCGGGTAGGGGTTCCAGATGCTTTTATTCTCTGGTTAAGATGGTGTTGTGCTCAAGGTGCTGGTCCTTGCCGTCAGAGACTCTGGTTGATCCCGGGCAGGTCTGAGGTCCGTGACCCGTTGGGGGTGTTTGGCGGTGCAGGGAGATGGGCGGCCAGAGGGCACTGATGTACTCACTATTAGTAAACACTCGAGTCTCTGGTAAACCAAGTTGATGGTGGTCGGTGCCCACAGCCGGGTGCAGTCTGGTCCCCTACCCAGCTGGTGGTCTCTGTCTTTCTCCCGCACCTGTTTGTGATGGTGGACTACCTGTGCTTGCAATTTCAGGAGTCCGCTCCCGGCTTGTGGTTGCCTGAGGAGCCCTTTGCCTGCAGACGCTGGCCCGTGGGATCTCTGAGCCGTAGCGGTGGCTTTCTATCCCTCTCGTTGGGCTGTTGCCTTCAGTTGGGGCTTTGGGTGGGACAGGACCTCTAGTCCTGGCCACAATCAGTGAGTTAGCTAGCCCCCAGTAGCTTCTGGACCTAGCTTCAGGGTCTGAGTACCCCTCTTTGTGCTCCGGTTTCCAAGTCGGTTCCCCGGGTCGGTACCCGTGGGCCACTACCCTGTCCCGTTCCACCACGGTTCCACCTAGCCGTCTTCCCGGCTCCTGCAGACGGAGACCACCGTCTGCCTCCTAGCCAGAGGTACCAGGGCTCCTACCCCGGCACCTGCTCAGTTTGGGTTCTTGCCTATGCTGGAGCTACATACAACTCCAGCCCACATACCTCTCCACTTGAACTCTAGACTTGAACTTCTCTACATTCCCGCCCCAGGCCATCTGAACTCCTCGGTGGGCGTCTTCCAACTGCCTGGTTCTGCCCCCCTGGTGTGTCCATCAAATTCTGAGGAGGATGACTAGGGTTTTATATGTTTGGCTGTGGGTTACCTATGAGGGACAGGTGTAATGCGGGGCCCTATCTGTGAATACCTGGCCCGGCCAGGGCGTCACACACACCTTTGTGGTCCATTGCAGTTCAGATACTACACTGTTTTGATTAAACAGATTGGAATAAATTGTGACAAAATATAAAATAAATAAATACTTACCTGTTAGACTCCATACAGCTCAAGCATTTATCCGTACTTGTTAACTTGTCTTGCAGCAATTGCCTCACATACTGTACATCCAAATGCAGCCAATCACTAACATCTCAATATATATACTATAGTTAGGTCAGTGATTGCTTGCAGCAATCGTACATGTATGCAATGTTATTGCTACAGGGTAGGAAATGAAGAGTGAGCGTGACCACGAGAGCAGTGCCATTGTGTGTAACATGCATGAGGATCGGATGGCACTACAGTTCTCCTGACAGAAGCATGTGTCATAAGGAGTTTTGCAACTCACTGATTGTCATGGTGGCATCAGGCTTTGTTCACATTTTGGAGTCTGACACCCCGTGCGATGGTTTTTCTGGTGTTTCTGATCAACTCTGGCAGACCCAGTTGTCTGCTCCTTCTTAGACAGGCTAGCAAGAGTTTACCCTCTTCTTTGATCACATGTTGTAAGGAAACAAGTCACTTCTACTCCTCTCAGATTTAGGCTGGAGGAAATCTTCTACCTATGCCAACTATAGTTTATACTGTGTTGGACTGTGAGTTGTGCTGTCCCAGTCTTGTTGGAGAAAGAGTTGCTTTGTGTTGTTGTGGAGATACCTGTCGCTTTGTTATTTCCTCTCTGCTCTTGTTTTCCTCCTAATCTCTTATTGTCTTATACCTCTGTGTGTGCATTCTGTGTGACAGAGTTTTGGTTTCCACTGTTTGTGTATTTCTGTGGGTTAAATCACACTCCTGGAAAGGACCCCTGGGGGAGGGAGTGGGAATATAAGATCAGGGCTAGTCAGGAGCAGGGCCAGGAAGGAGACTCAGACATCTCCACCATTAGGGATATCTCTGAGAATAGGGATGGCACAGGGACCCCTAGTCTGAGAGTAAGCTTAGGGGTCCTTTTTTCCCGCTATCTCCATAATCAGTCCTGACAGCATGCCAGCTTCATATATTTCTAGGCAGCTGACATGCTCCTGTCAAGAGAACCACCAGATGGTCCAGGCGATGCGATGTGATCTTCGCGTGAGTCACACACAAGTGTGACTTCACCTTACAAGTGGGGGAATTCAACAAGCAATTCATGGTAATGTTTTTACCAGCATTGTCTGCTTTTCTGTAAGTTCTGATTCTAATATCCTAAAACTTGTTTATAGCTGAAGCTTTGACTGCTTTGCAAAGTTTTGTGACTTTGTGACCAACCTTCAGAATAGAGATCTATTGAACACAGTAATGTACTGTTTACTTGCTACAATATTATTATAAATCATGCAGATATGTTTGTATTAAAACAACTTCTTCGATTAAATATGCTTTTCACATATAGTGGATGAACCTTGATAGCATGTGAAACAAGAATCTAAATTCTTTGCAACCTAATTCTGTTAAACTTCCAGGGCTTAATTGGATATTTCCCAGTCCCTTTCTCCTTGACCTTATACCAAGGCGGTCTGGATATTTTTGCAGCTTAATAAATGAGAGAAAAATACCTGATGAAAATGTGCCTGCTGCATGACATGTAACATGGCATCCATCATAATTAACCCAAACGCCTCTGTTACAGGGAAGGGTTGAGACCCCATCACATCTGGCTTCCTGTTGGAAAAAAATCTTATGTAGGTTTAGCTGATAACTGTGCTTTGAGTGATCCCGAGGGAAGAAGAAGTGGCAAAAAGATGAATTATCTGTCACTCACAAGAAATGTTTTAGCTAGGAAAATAATCAGACAAACCTCACTATTCTTTTATTTCCCATTATTTATTTATTTCTCTTTTTTGTACTTTCGAAATTGGTTTTCACTTCATACCTTCTTTCAATGCATAGGGAAAAATAGTAAGAAATGTAATCAGAATTCAAACCACCCCTTTGTATAGGAATATACTTAGTTTTCTTTGTAATGTTACCCTGCGGCATACAAAGCTGCATA
Organism: Anomaloglossus baeobatrachus; assembly: GCF_048569485.1. NCBI lineage: Eukaryota > Metazoa > Chordata > Amphibia > Anura > Aromobatidae > Anomaloglossus > Anomaloglossus baeobatrachus. Next base: position 343,946,765 of record NC_134353.1, on the reverse strand, counting down.
TAATACAGTAGTGCTCTCATAGAACACAGGTATGAGATGATATGTGACTTTGTGGTTTGGGAAACACAGTTGACATGATCGTCCATTTTCATTTATTGTATCATTAGTAAGTTATAGTAGGAAACTATCTATACTCAGACTAGATCTTTTTTTCTTCATATCATTTATACCATCTTCAGTATCAGTTTTTGAAGGCAAGTTCACCTTGAAAAATGATTCCATTTTTCAGAGTCCCAACTCCATGACACTAGAAACTTGTCATATACATAATATAATGCTTGTATTTTGTTCATCTGCTTATTATCGGTGGATATTAAGTAGCCTCAGTCCTGCCTCTCACTGCTGGAAAGCAGAAAAATACTTGAGTAAGACTGGTGTCACACTTGCGAGTGCATTGCGTGTAACTCGCGCGAGTCTCGCATCGCATCTATCGTCATGGCCGCACACTCTCCAGATAGGAGTGTCTGAGCTGCATAGAGATACATGCAACCGACCCGCTCCTGTCAGGAGAGTGTGCAGCCGTGTCGGGTGATTCACTCAGAGACTCGCGCGAGTTAAATGCAAGGCACTCGCAAGTATGACTCTGGCCTAAAGGTCACCAACCTCCAATCTCTTGAAATAAGGGCACGAACAACAATTTACCAATTTGCTGCATGGAAAACACTGACAGCATTTATAAAAACATGTTTTTTATTTCAAACTATCAAAGCAAACTCTTTGTGGCTAACTGTGCACTTGTGAAATGATATGCTGGCCATTGGACTCTCGGCAGGTATCTCCTCATTCAGTACTCCACCACAAACCACTTCTCAAATACCACCAGCTATGACTTAATAATAAAACCCCAACTTATGTTGCATAAAATATAATTTATGATACCCAATTAAAGGATAACAAGATTGTCCATGACAGTAAGGGGTGGGACTAAAGGCCATTAAATAAAAGGAGGAACAAACCATAAAAGGACAGTGCAAGGTACACTTAATAAGGTAAGGGGAGGTTGAAAGAAAGACTGCCTGGATTAAGTAGTCCAAGTTTTCAGGCAGGAAAAGGATTTACTATTTTATAAAAGTATGTACACAGCAGACCTTGTTTTACCTAATTTGTGACAAATAAATGTATTTTTTTTATGTCGAGATGATTTTATATAGTCCAATGTCCAATGCCAAAATCCTCCGTCAGACGCGATGGCGGCGGAGAGGTGAGTGAGATTATCCTGTGACGCTGCGTATTCATTAGTATGTGAGCACACCCACAGGGGCATACTAACATGCTAATGGGGGTGACTGGCCAGGGAACTAACGCCCAGGGGGCTAGTGCCCTTGATCATTAGCATACGATAAAAGATCTTTAGAAATACTTTTTCTAAAGATCTCTTTATCTATGCTAGTGTATATGAGGGACGGTTAGGCAGGAATTAGCCATATGCACCCAGAACTGCTCCTGGTTCTGGGTATATATTTCACCTGACCGGTTCCCTTTAAGTACCGAGAAATTATTTTCATTTATAACTTCCGATTTCTGAAGATGTAGTTGTGCGTTTGTTTGTTTTGTGCTTGCAGCCTGACCTCCTTGTGAATCTGCTTTTTCTTTTTTCTTGTATTCAGATTTTGTCCTAAAAAACTAGGCTCAGGCCGTTCACATGAGGACTCTAATTCTGAGTCACCTCCAGTGGTGTATAATTCTGTGGAAGAAAAGCTGACACGTTCCACCCGAATAGATCATAATCATTAGTGGCACTTTTTAAGATAGATCGGGGACTCTTATTATTTCTCATTGTTCGCCATAAATAGACTTCATCATTATCATAATCTTTTCTGTCATGGATACATTTTTAGCATTTAATATCTGTGACCTCATTTTCCAGGCTTGCAATCTTTCCATAATATCCTTTTTAAGTTTGATATAGGAAGCACTGTCTTTGACTTTTATCAGCGATGATTCCACCAATTTTATTTCCTTTTTCCAACACTGAAATTCTAGATTGTTCCCTTTCCACAATCAGTTGCATTAATTTTGCAGAACAGTCAGAAAGCACACCCTTCCAAGATTTGGCAAAATCCTGGTCAAAAACAAATTTGTTTTTTTTTTTAATCTCCAAACCACGCGGTATCATTGCATTCTTAATATATTTTTGTAGCGTGGTACGATCCCACCAAATGCGTAAGTGAGATACCAAAAGCTTTTCCAATTTAACCATATATTCTTTTAATCCAAAATGTTCTGCATTATCTATATTGCTATCAGTGGAAAAAAAAATCGCTGCAGCTTTCTTAAACCTGTCCACATTCTCAAGATCAGAAAAAAAATGTATCAGGGAGAGATGTATCCATAGCATATAAACAGTTAATCTATAATGGCTAATTGAGAAATTTCAGAATAACTTTAGAACCCAGGCAAAATTCCCATAATCAAAAGTCTTCAGTATAAATGGTGATGATTTGTTTGGGGAGCACAGAAAAAAGGGAACAACTGCTCAGTGATAATGAAAAAAAGATTTTTCAGCTCACCCAATAATGAAGTCACTTGGGCTCTTTCTCAAATAGATGGTGCAAGGAGCTCAGTTCCATGTTCAAAGAGGCAATGTCCAATAGCAGTAAAGAGAAGTTTTTTCCTGCAATGCGTCCACTCAATAAAATTTAAAAAGCCATTTATTTCCAAAAATTTTAAACAATGTTAAGTTGTGTGGATATCCATAAAAGCATAATACACGTCTTACGTATTTCGAAACCCAGTGGGCTCTTAATCCTAGACATATAAGATAAGTAAATATAAGTCATTGGCAAACATATACATGAACTGGTGTGAGGATAAATTCATTTTTAATGTTGTCAACTCTTATCTTTTTAACATTTTCTGGTATGGCCGCTTCATTGACGATATTTTGATTATTTGGCGTGATCATGAGGTGGCCATACTGGAATTTTTGGAATACATCAATCAGAACAAAACAGAAATCTAAAATTTGTGTCTAATGTCTAGAGGGAGTTCATTTCCTTTTTGGACTTTGTTCTCACTGGAGACTACGGTAGCAATAGGATTGTATCTGGGTTTTATAGGAAACATATAGCTGGGAATTCACTCCTCCATGCTAATAGTAGTCACCCTAAACATGTAGTTACAAACATCCCAGTAGGGGAATATATAAGGGCACAGAGGTCATGCAGAACTGAGCTTATTTATTCTGAGGAATGTAAACATATTGATAATCGATTTACTTGCAGGGGTTATCATAATGCACTTTTCAACAGAGTCAAAGGAATAGTAGGTAGTAAGCCTAGGTCACACTACTTGCGTCAAATTGTTCAAACACATAAAACTGAAACAGATGGTGGTAAGACTATGACAGTTTTTTCAATGAGTATAGTGATAGCTTCAACAAAATTGTACAGGTGATTCACAAATATTTACCCATCTTACATACTGATAATAATTTAAAAAAACATCTTAAATGAAGTTTGCTGCTTTGTATCTAAGTGTGCACCAACGATTGGTAATATCATTTCTCCTATTGATCCAGTTTTGATGCAGAAATTTATCTCCAATAATAATTGGTTACCTACCACAGGATCCTACAAGTGTGGTCAAAAGCAGTGTAGGTTGTGTTTGTATATGCACAACACTAAAGTGGGCTTTACAGGCTGCTAGCATTGGCGAGCGTGATAGCACCTGCCCCTATCATTATGCCGATATGTGGAGAACGCTGCCGTAGTGAACATTATCGCTATGGCAGCGTCCCACGTACTTAACTGCTCGGCAATGTCGCTTTGACCGGCGAACCGCCTCCTTTCTAAGGGGGCGGTTCGTTCGGCGTCAAAGCGACGTCACTAAGCGGCCGCCCAATCAAAGCAGAGGGGCGGAGATGAGCGGGACGAATATCCCGCCCACCTCCTTTCTTCCGCATTGCTGGCGTGTGGCAGGTAAGGAGAGGTTCCTCGTTCCTGCGGCGTCACACGTAGCAATGTGTGCTGCCGCAGGGACGAGGATCAACTTCGCCCAAGCGACAGCAGCGATAATTGGAAGAGGACCCCCATGTCAACGAGGAGCGATTTTGGACGTTTTTGCAACGATCCAAAATCGCTCCTAGGAGTCACACACAACAAGATCGCTACAGCGGCCGGATGTGCATCACAAAACCCGTGACCCCAACGAGATCGCTGTAGCGATCTCGTAGCGTGTAAAGCCACCCTAAGGAAAGTGTCTCATTAACTACAGGACATCGTTCTAAAATAAGATCGTTTATTAATTAATTCAGTGAATTCTATATTTATGCGATAACCTATATAATATGCAGCAAACAGTATATTGGCTGCAATAGCCGTAGCCTTAGAAAGCACATTGGAGTGCATATACAGTATTTGATGCTTCAAATCCCACCTCAAGGAGCCTGTCAGGTGCTTTGCGTCATCTTCTGCAGGAGCATGTGAGTGATGTCAGTTCGCTCCGTGTTAATGCAGTGGAGCAGGTTCACCAGTGACCGGTTGCAGGAGTTACGAGTTAAGGAAGCCAAATGGATTTTGATATATGAGTCATGTATGCCTAAAGTTATAAATGTTAAATCTGACTTGATGTACATATTTTAAGATATTAAGCATTGTTCTTACATTCTCATGTTTGCCAATATGATGCCCCAGAGCTGTGGGGTACTCGGTCCCGCGCTCTGTAGTGCTCGGTGGGGTTATTCGTGGTCGCAGCCCATTACCGTGGCCCTTGGGGTGCAAAACCTCAGGAAAGAAAAAGGGTTTTTTGGTAAAAGTAAAAGAAAATAATAAAAGTATTTGTTGACTACACCTCTTGCGGTGTGCGGCCAGGTTATAGGGTGCCGCCGCTGCAGGTTTCTGCTGGGGCTGATGGAGTGATGAAGCCTGGATGGTTGGAGCTCTCCGCAAGCAGGGATAGGCCCCAGCAGTGGATGATGGTGGTGTTAGTGGGGAACAGTCTATGTGAGTGCACACCATTAAGGAAACAGGCCACACCAGTGTTGTAGTTTAACTTGCCTTGTTTACTACTCGAACCACGGGTGCCGGTTCCAGGTGTACCCACTCCCCTTGTTCTCCGTGCCAGCTGTACCTGGGATGGCTGTCCTCCATGCACACTTGTTGTGATTTGATTCCCGTAGCCTGGAGCTACTTGGAAGTCCCTTCTTGTCTCTCTGGGCCCTAATGCAGGCAGCCTGGACTATTTAAGGGGTTCAGTCCCCGGTCCCCTCTTTGCTGTTTGTGCTTCAGCCTTTCTTAGGTTGGCGATTGACCCTGGAGATCTTTTCGCCTGGCAGAGTTAACAGCTGACCATAAAGTGTCGCACTGTCCTATGGTCTGCACCCCACCTTGTGTTGAGTCCCGTGAGCTTGGTTCCAAACTTCCACAGGCCCTATGTGGTTCCTGAAATCTGCTGCTTCCACAGGTAACCCACAGTGCCTGTGTGACGCCCAGGACTAGCCAGGTCGTCCCAGGTAGTTCAACACACACACACACACCCCTTCCCCTTAGTAAGGTGACAGCAGCCAAACTACACAAAACCCTTGTCACCACCCTCCAGGTTTGATGTTCACATCAGGGGGGCAGAGCCAGGCGGTTGGCTCCACCCACCGAAAAGTTCACAGGCCCGGAGGCGGGAAAAACAGTGCAGTTCCCCATGGGGAGCAGAGAGTTGGAGTTGAGCTTTGACAGTGGAGTGAAGTGGAGTCAAGTTCAAGGGCAGACCTGTGCTCAGGCCTTCCAAAGTCTACACCAGGAGTTGGAGCCCAGTCACCTCTGGCAAGGAGGCAGACGGTGGTGGCCATCTGCAGGAGCTGGGATTACAGTCGGTGGAACCGTAGGGACCGGGGACGGGCAGTGGCCCACCGGTACCGAACCGGGGAACCGATTGGAAACCGGAGCACCAGGAGGCGTTCTCAGACCAAGTACGAGGCCCAGAAACAACCGGGCCGAGTCATATCAACTGATTGAGGACTGGACTTTAGGACCTTTCCCACATAAGACCCGACTGAAGACAACAGCCCAACCATAGGGGTAAAGCCACCGCCCAGGCATAGAGACCCGAGGGGCAAGCGTCTGCGGGCAAAGAGTGCTCTCCCGACACATAGCAAGCCGGGGAGCGGACTACCATTGCTCAGGCATAGGAGTCGTGATTCTTACACAAGAGAGGTGCAGGAGAAAGGCGGAAACCACCAACCTGTTAAGGGGAAAAACTGCAGCCGGCTGCGGGCACCGTTCACCATCCTGTTTGGTTTACCAGAGACTCCAGCGTGTTTATCATAGTGAGTACACCAGTGCCTTCGAGCCGCGCACTGCGCAGCACCGCACCAACACCACAGCACGCATTCATCCCCTCGCCTCAGCACCTCCCTTGGGCCCCCAGGACCATCATCCCCCCTACCCACGGAGGAGGTCAACACCAAGCTGCGCAACACAGTCCCCAAGAGCCTAGTCAACAGCAGCGGTGGTGTCCATCCATTCGCCACAACCCGTGGGTAGCGTCACGAACTTAAACCCTCTACAAACCACCGCGGCTCCGGCCGTGGACCTCTCCACCTAAGTCCCTACGTGTAGCGCCAACCCCCTTTCAGAGCGACGTGACCCCCGGGTCCGTGGAGAGCTCGAGCCACCCACCGACGAGCACGGATCCGAGCGGCTCGGCAGCCGGCTGAGCTCCGGGGCAGTACACATCGACTCTTCTGGCATCACGAACAGGATTGAACCCATCCACTTACCAGTGGAAGTGCGCCTTGAAGTTATCGTTAGCGGAGTCCCCGTTGAAAAATTGCAGAATCCGCCATCTTGTCATCTTCCTGTGGCGCAAAGTTTCCCGCTCAAGCCGTCTTCTCCAAGCAGAAAGGGCGCGAAAGAAAAGCCCCGCCCCCTGAGAGAGAAAAAAAGCGAGCGGAGTGCCCCAAAAAGACCAAGGGGGGGGGTGAAGATCCTGCCTCATGTGACTGAGCGGATAAAGGGCAGGGACTCCAGGACTCTGCCACCCGTTTGGTTCCTGGACACACAAGCTGCAACATGTCCGCCCCGTCAGGCAAGCCCGAATCCCCGTAGCCCGCGCCCGGGACATCGGCGTGGCTGAAGACTCAGATGACACTGCTGTGCTGCCGCAATCGAACCCAAGTGTGTCTCTTGTTGGAGCAATGGAAAGCTGAGATGGAGGAGCTGGCCGCGGTCGCGCGGGCGCATGGAGCGGAGACCATTTTAGAGGAGCTGGTAGGTGACCCGGCCACTGCGGCTGAGGGACCCTGCTTGCCCCCGGCCTCTATATGGCCTCCCCCATCGTCCGTGTCGGCTGCCGCTGCTTCCCCGCTCAGCCCGCTGCCACCGGTATTGGTAGCGGAGTCCGCAGTGCTGCCCCGCGAGGGCCCAGATGCAGGAGAGACTGTCGGCCCACAGGAAGATGTAGCCCCCGCATGGGCTGAAGGAGTGGCAGACTTGGAAGAACCGGCAACGACCCCCCGTGCGACAGCTGGTGGCAACACGCCTGCCGCCGAGATGGCATTGGCCCCGGCCAAGATGGAGATGGGGCCCGGTCCATGAGACCCCGCCACCAGCCGCCTGGAGTCATATGATAGTGGCTCAGGGGCTGACACAGAGCCAGTCTCGGAAGATGAGACCCCTGGGGTCGTCAACATGGAGGCCACGTATATCCCGTGGTGTGGTGGGAATGGGTACCGGATGGCCCTCTCCCGCCGCGCTTGCTGTGTGCTGGAGGTGTACAAGGGTGAGGTAGTGTCTGCCTCAGAGGAAGAAATCCCTCACCCCAGATACGAAGAACATGAAGGTTAAAGGCAGCGGATCCCGGTTGCCAAGTTGAACACAGTCCCCGTTGGGACCATACTGCCCGTCCCCGTTGGGACTTTGTTTTGCCCCCGTTTAAAAGAGACAAGGCCGAGAACTTGCAGGCTATCCCAAAAACTATTGGGTTCGTAAATAATCCCTTGACCGGCCTGTCCCGTTTCACGACCTCCGGAGAGGCAGACTGGAGGATGGGCCTGCGGGAAAGAGATGGCCGAGGCCCGCCACCACTGCAATCGGTGGCAATCCTCCGGGTCGGGGGCCCCCTGGATGTGGGGCCTCTGAGAGACAAACAGGTGTGAAATCCTGCACCCGTCCCGTATAACAACACCTGGGCCCGTTCCTGGACTGGAGAAAAGGGGTGCTGCCCGTTTCTTAGGGGCAGCATCAAGGCTAGGTTTGTTTGGGTGGGTGTCTGAAGGACCCGGTCCCATTCTCGTGTTAATAAAAGTGTTATGTTTTGCAACGTTTAAGAATGTGCCTCCAGCAAGGGAAGATTTCAAATACTCTTGAAGTTTATACAAAAGTTATTATACTTGTAAACCTGTTTTAATCTTTTACAGTTACAAAGAAAATAAACCGATGGTGGTCGGGCAGCCCGCGGATGGTCTGCCTTAAACCAAAGGGGAATGTGACGCCCTGGACTAACCAGGTCATCCCAGGTAGTCCAACACACACACGCCACCTCCCCTTAGTAAGGTGACAGCAGCCAAACTACACAAAACCCTTGTCACCACCCTTCAGGTTTGATGTTCACACCAGGGGGGCAGAGCCAGGCAGTTGGCTCCGCCCACCGAGGAGTTCACAGGCCCGGAGGTGGGAAAAACAGCGCAGTTCCCCGTGGAAAGCAGAGAGTTGGAGTTGAGCTTTGACAGTGGAGTGAAGTGGAGTCAAGGTCAAGGGCAGACCTGTGCTCAGGCCTGCCAAAGTCTACACCAGGTGTCTGGGTTGGAGCCCAGTCACCTCTGGCAAGGAGGCAGATGGTGTTGGCCGTCTGCAAGAGCTGGTATTACAGCCGGTGGAACCGTAGGGACCGGGGACAGGTAGTGGCCCGCCGGTACCGAACTGGGGAACCGATTGGAAACCGGAGCACCTCAGACCCAGTGCGAGGCCCAGAAACAACTGGGCCGAGTCAAATCAACTGATTGAGGACTGGACTTTAGGACCTTTCCCACATAAGACCCGACTGAAGACAACAGCCCAACCATAGGGGTAAAGCCACCACCCAGGCATAGAGACCTGAGGGGCCAGCGTCTGCGGGCAAAGAGTGCTCTCCTGACACATAGCAAGCCGGGGAGTGGACTACCGTTGCTCAGGCATAGGAGTCGTGATTCTTACACAAGAGAGGTGCAGGAGAAAGGTGGAAACCACCAACCTGTTAAGGGGAAAAACTGCAGCCGGCTGCGGGCACCGTTCACCATCCTGTTTGGTTTACCAGAGACTCCAGCGTGTTTATCATAGTGAGTACACCAGTGCCTTCGAGCCGCGCACTGCGCAGCACCGCACCAACACCACAGCACGCATTCATCCCCTCGCCTCAGTACCTCCCTTGGGCCCCCAGGACCATCATCCCCCCTACCCACGGAGGAGGTCAACACCAAGCTGCGCAACACCGTCCCCAAGAGCCTAGTCAACAGCAGCGGTGGTGTCCATCCATTCGCCACAACCCGTGGGTAGCGTCACGAACTTAAACCCTCTACAAACCACCGCGGCTCCGGCCGTGGACCTCTCCACCAAAGTCCCTACGTGTAGCGCCAACCCCCTTTCAGAGCGACGTGACCCCCGGGTCCGTGGAGAGCTCGAGCCACCCACCGACGAGCACGGATCCGAGCGGCTCGGCAGCCGGCCGAGCTCCGGGGCGGTACACATCGACTCTTCTGGCGTCACGAACAGGATTGAACCCATCCACTTACCAGTGGAAGTGCGCCTTGAAGTTATCGTTAGCGGAGTCCCCGTTGAAAAATTGCAGAATCCGCCATCTTGTCATCTTCCTGTGGCGCAAAGTTTCCCGCCCAAGCCGTCTTCTCCAAGCAGAAAGGGCGCGAAAGAAAAGCCCCGCCCCCTGAGAGAGAAAAACAGCGAGCGGAGTGCCCCAAAAAGACCAAGGTGGGGGGGGGGGCGGGTGAAGATCCTGCCTCATGTGACTGAGGGGATAAAGGGCAGGGACTCCAGGACTCTGCCACCCGTTTGGTTCCTGGACACACAAGCTGCAACATGTCCGCCCCGTCAGGCAAGCCCGAATCCCCGTAGCCCGCGCCCGGCACATCGGCGTGGCTGAAGACTCAGATGACACTGCTGTACTGCCGCAATCGAACCCAAGTGCGTCTCTTGTTGGAGCAATGGACAGCTGAGATGGAGGAGCTGGCCACGGTCGCGCGGGCGCATGGAGTGGAGACCATTTTAGAGGAGCTTGTAGGTGACCCGGCCACTGCGGCTGAGGGACCCTGCCTGCCCCGGCCTCTATATGGCCTCCCCCATCATCCGTGTCAGCTGCTGCTGCTTCCCCGCTCAGCCCGCTGCCACCGGTATTGGTAGCGGAGTCCGCAGTGCTGCCCCGCGAGGGCCCAGACGCAGGAGAGACTGTCGGCCCGCAGGAAGATGTAGCCCCCGCATGGGCTGAAGGAGTGGCAGACTTGGAAGAACCGGCAGCGACCCCCCGTGCGACAGCTGATGGCGACACGCCTGCCGCCGAGATGGCATTGGCCCCGGCCAAGATGAAGATGGTGCCCGGTCCATGAGACCCCGCCACCAGCCGCCTGGAGTCATATGATAGTGGCTCAGGGGCTGACACAGAGCCAGTCTCGGAAGATGAGACCCCTGGGGTCGTCAACATGGAGGCCACGTATATCCCGTGGTGTGGTGGGAATGGGTACCGGATGGCCCTCTCCCGCCGCGCTTGCTGTGTGCTGGAGGTGTACAAGGGTGAGGTAGCGTCTGCCTCAGAGGAAGAAATCCCTCACCCCAGATACGAAGAACATGAAGGTTAAAGGCAGCGGATCCCGGTTGCCAAGTTGAACACAGTCCCCGTTGGGACCATACTGCCCGTCCCCGTTGGGACTTTGTTTTGCCCCCGTTTAAAAGAGACAAGGCCGAGAACTTGCAGGCTATCCCAAAAACTATTGGGTTCGTAAATAATCCCTTGACCGACCTGTCCCGTTTCACGACCTCCGGAGAGGCAGACTGGAGGATGGGCCTGCGGGAAAGAAATGGCCGAGGCCCGCCACCACTGCAACCGGTGGCAATCCTCCGGGTCAGGGGCCCCCTGGACGTGGGGCCTCTGAGAGACAAACAGGTGTGAAATCCTGCACCCGTCCCGTATAACAACACCTGGGCCCGTTCCTGGACTGGAGAAAAGGGGTGCTGCCCGTTTCTTAGGGGCAGCATCAAGGCTAGGTTTGTTTGGGTGGGTGTCTGAAGGACCTGGTCCCATTCTCGTGTTAATAAAAGTGTTATGTTTTGCAACGTTTAAGAATGTGCCTCCAGCAAGGGAAGATTTCAAATACTCTTGAAGTTTATACAAAAGTTATTATACTTGTAAACCTGTTTTAATCTTTTACAGTTACAAAGAAAATAAACCGATGGTGGTTGGGCAGCCCGCGGATGGTCTGCCTTAAACCAAAGGGGAATGTGACGCCCTGGACTAACCAGGTCATCCCAGGTAGTCCAACACACACACGCCACCTCCCCTTAGTAAGGTGACAGCAGCCAAACTACACAAAACCCTTGTCACCACCCTTCAGGTTTGATGTTCACACCAGGGGGGCAGAGCCAGGCAGTTGGCTCCGCCCACCGAGGAGTTCACAGGCCCGGAGGTGGGAAAAACAGCGCAGTTCCCCGTGGAAAGCAGAGAGTTGGAGTTGAGCTTTGACAGTGGAGTGAAGTGGAGTCAAGGTCAAGGGCAGACCTGTGCTCAGGCCTGCCAAAGTCTACACCAGGTGTCTGGGTTGGAGCCCAGTCACCTCTGGCAAGGAGGCAGATGGTGTTGGCCGTCTGCAAGAGCTGGTATTACAGCCGGTGGAACCGTAGGGACCGGGGACAGGTAGTGGCCCGCCGGTACCGAACCGGGGAACCGATTGGAAACCGGAGCACCTCAGACCCAGTGCGAGGCCCAGAAACAACTGGGCCGAGTCAAATCAACTGATTGAGGACTGGACTTTAGGACCTTTCCCACATAAGACCCGACTGAAGACAACAGCCCAACCATAGGGGTAAAGCCACCACCCAGGCATAGAGACCTGAGGGGCCAGCGTCTGCGGGCAAAGAGTGCTCTCCTGACACATAGCAAGCCGGGGAGTGGACTACCGTTGCTCAGGCATAGGAGTCGTGATTCTTACACAAGAGAGGTGCAGGAGAAAGGTGGAAACCACCAACCTGTTAAGGGGAAAAACTGCAGCCGGCTGCGGGCACCGTTCACCATCCTGTTTGGTTTACCAGAGACTCCAGCGTGTTTATCATAGTGAGTACACCAGTGCCTTCGAGCCGCGCACTGCGCAGCACCGCACCAACACCACAGCACGCATTCATCCCCTCGCCTCAGTACCTCCCTTGGGCCCCCAGGACCATCATCCCCCCTACCCACGGAGGAGGTCAACACCAAGCTGCGCAACACCGTCCCCAAGAGCCTAGTCAACAGCAGCGGTGGTGTCCATCCATTCGCCACAACCCGTGGGTAGCGTCACGAACTTAAACCCTCTACAAACCACCGCGGCTCCGGCCGTGGACCTCTCCACCAAAGTCCCTACGTGTAGCGCCAACCCCCTTTCAGAGCGACGTGACCCCCGGGTCCGTGGAGAGCTCGAGCCACCCACCGACGAGCACGGATCCGAGCGGCTCGGCAGCCGGCCGAGCTCCGGGGCGGTACACATCGACTCTTCTGGCGTCACGAACAGGATTGAACCCATCCACTTACCAGTGGAAGTGCGCCTTGAAGTTATCGTTAGCGGAGTCCCCGTTGAAAAATTGCAGAATCCGCCATCTTGTCATCTTCCTGTGGCGCAAAGTTTCCCGCCCAAGCCGTCTTCTCCAAGCAGAAAGGGCGCGAAAGAAAAGCCCCGCCCCCTGAGAGAGAAAAACAGCGAGCGGAGTGCCCCAAAAAGACCAAGGTGGGGGGGGGGGCGGGTGAAGATCCTGCCTCATGTGACTGAGGGGATAAAGGGCAGGGACTCCAGGACTCTGCCACCCGTTTGGTTCCTGGACACACAAGCTGCAACATGTCCGCCCCGTCAGGCAAGCCCGAATCCCCGTAGCCCGCGCCCGGCACATCGGCGTGGCTGAAGACTCAGATGACACTGCTGTACTGCCGCAATCGAACCCAAGTGCGTCTCTTGTTGGAGCAATGGACAGCTGAGATGGAGGAGCTGGCCACGGTCGCGCGGGCGCATGGAGTGGAGACCATTTTAGAGGAGCTTGTAGGTGACCCGGCCACTGCGGCTGAGGGACCCTGCCTGCCCCGGCCTCTATATGGCCTCCCCCATCATCCGTGTCAGCTGCTGCTGCTTCCCCGCTCAGCCCGCTGCCACCGGTATTGGTAGCGGAGTCCGCAGTGCTGCCCCGCGAGGGCCCAGACGCAGGAGAGACTGTCGGCCCGCAGGAAGATGTAGCCCCCGCATGGGCTGAAGGAGTGGCAGACTTGGAAGAACCGGCAGCGACCCCCCGTGCGACAGCTGATGGCGACACGCCTGCCGCCGAGATGGCATTGGCCCCGGCCAAGATGAAGATGGTGCCCGGTCCATGAGACCCCGCCACCAGCCGCCTGGAGTCATATGATAGTGGCTCAGGGGCTGACACAGAGCCAGTCTCGGAAGATGAGACCCCTGGGGTCGTCAACATGGAGGCCACGTATATCCCGTGGTGTGGTGGGAATGGGTACCGGATGGCCCTCTCCCGCCGCGCTTGCTGTGTGCTGGAGGTGTACAAGGGTGAGGTAGCGTCTGCCTCAGAGGAAGAAATCCCTCACCCCAGATACGAAGAACATGAAGGTTAAAGGCAGCGGATCCCGGTTGCCAAGTTGAACACAGTCCCCGTTGGGACCATACTGCCCGTCCCCGTTGGGACTTTGTTTTGCCCCCGTTTAAAAGAGACAAGGCCGAGAACTTGCAGGCTATCCCAAAAACTATTGGGTTCGTAAATAATCCCTTGACCGACCTGTCCCGTTTCACGACCTCCGGAGAGGCAGACTGGAGGATGGGCCTGCGGGAAAGAAATGGCCGAGGCCCGCCACCACTGCAACCGGTGGCAATCCTCCGGGTCAGGGGCCCCCTGGACGTGGGGCCTCTGAGAGACAAACAGGTGTGAAATCCTGCACCCGTCCCGTATAACAACACCTGGGCCCGTTCCTGGACTGGAGAAAAGGGGTGCTGCCCGTTTCTTAGGGGCAGCATCAAGGCTAGGTTTGTTTGGGTGGGTGTCTGAAGGACCTGGTCCCATTCTCGTGTTAATAAAAGTGTTATGTTTTGCAACGTTTAAGAATGTGCCTCCAGCAAGGGAAGATTTCAAATACTCTTGAAGTTTATACAAAAGTTATTATACTTGTAAACCTGTTTTAATCTTTTACAGTTACAAAGAAAATAAACCGATGGTGGTTGGGCAGCCCGCGGATGGTCTGCATTAAACCAAAGGGGAATGTGATGCCCTGGACTAACCAGGTCATCCCAGGTAGTCCAACACACACACGCCACCTCCCCTTAGTAAGGTGACAGCAGCCAAACTACACAACACCCTTGTCACCACCCTTCAGGTTTGATGTTCACACCAGGGGGGCAGAGCCAGGCAGTTGGCTCCGCCCACCGAGGAGTTCACAGGCCCAGAGGTGGGAAAAACAGTGCAGTTCCCCGTGGGGAGCAGAGAGTTGGAGTTGAGCTTTGACAGTGGAGTGAAGTGGAGTCGAGGTCAAGGGCAGACCTGTGCTCAGGCCTGCCAAAGTCTACACCAGGTGTCTGGGTTGGAGCCCAGTCACCTCTGTCAAGGAGGCAGACGGTGGTGGCCGTCTGCAAGAGCTGGTATTACAGCCGGTGGAACCGTAGGGACCGGGGACAGGTAGTGGCCCGCCGGTACCGAACCGGGGAACCGATTGGAAACCGGAGCACCTCAGACCCAGTGCGAGGCCCAGAAACAACTGGGCCGAGTCAAATCAACTGATTGAGGACTGGACTTTAGGACCTTTCCCACATAAGACCCGACTGAAGACAACAGCCCAACCATAGGGGTAAAGCCACCGCCCAGGCATAGAGACCTGAGGGGCCAGCGTCTGCGGGCAAAGAGTGCTTTCCCGACACATAGCAAGCCGGGGAGTGGACTACCGTTGCTCAGGCATAGGAGTCGTGATTCTTACACAAGAGAGGTGCAGGAGAAAGGTGGAAACTACCAACCTGTTAAGGGGAAAAACTGCAGCCGGCTGCGGGCACCGTTCACCATCCTGTTTGGTTTACCAGAGACTCCAGCGTGTTTATCATAGTGAGTACACCAGTGCCTTCGGGCCGCGCACCGTGCCGCACCGCACCAACACCCCAGCATGCATTCATCCCCTCACCTCAGCACCTCCCTCAGGCCCCCGGGACCATCATCACCCCTACCCATGGAGGGGGTCAACACCAAGCTGCGCAACACCGTCCCAGGGAGCCTAGTCAACAGCAGCGGTGGTGTCCATCCATTCACCAAAACCCGTGGTGGCGTCACGAACTTAAACCCTCTACAAACCACCGCGGCTCCGGCCGTGGACCTCCCCACCAAAGTCCCTACATGTAGCGCCAACCCCCTTTAAGAGCAACGTGACCCCCGGGTCCGTGGAGAGCTTGAGCCACCCACAGACGAGCATGGATCCGAGCGGTTCGGCAGTCGGCCGAGCCCCGGGGCGGTACCCCTGGAGTCCTGGTTCCGTACTCCACAGTTCCCACTCCTTTTACAGCTCTCTGTTGTGTCTGCAGGTCTGCTTTCAGTACTTTACTCTTTCTACTTTTTCACTTCACTCCTCTCTCTTTCTCCTCATCACTACACTCCTACTACTCCTCCACTCCTCACTAGACTGACTGAACTCACTACTTCCTGCAAGCTTCCCAACTGACCACTGGCCCCTCCCCCTCACTGGGTCTCTCCCTACAGGCTGGTTGGCTACATCCAATCAGTGCCCTCCCCTGTTACCTGTTACTAGGCAGTCTCCCAGGTTAGTGTCAGGGTTGTGTATGTGGCCTGAAGGTGCTGGTGGACTTACTGGCACGGATATTCTGGGGTTTGGGTTTCCACGGTTACATTTGTGGCAACTGGTACCGCAGGGGTGCTACACTAATACCATCCATTTTCTTTTCCTTGATTAATGGTTATGTGGTCTAACCGGCCATGATGTGTTGGCAAGTGTTAGGGGAGTGTCTACTTGTTCGTTAGTATACAGTGCCTTGCAAAAGTATTCAGCCCCCTTGAATTTTTCAACCTTTTCCCACATTTCAGGCTTCTAACATAAAGATAAAAATTTTAATGTTATGGTGAAGAAGCAAAAACAAGTGGGAAAAATTGTGAAGTTGAACGAAATGTATTGCTTATTTTAAACTTTTGTAAAAAATAAATAACAAAAGTGGGGCATGCAATATTATTCGTCCCCTTTAAGTTAATACTTTGTAGCGTCACTTTTTTCTGTGATTACAGCTGCAAGTTGCTTGGGGTATGTGTCTATCAGCTTTGCACATCAAGAGACCGAACGTCTTGCCCATTCTTCCTTTGCAAATAGCTCAAGCTGAGTGAGGTTGGATGGAGAGCGTTTGTGAACAGCAGTTTTCAGCTCTTTCCACAGATTCTCGATTGGATTCAGGTCTGGACTTTGACTTGGCCATTCTAATACCTGGATACATTTATTTGTGAATCATTCCATTGTAAATTTTGCTTTATGTTTGGGATCATTGTCTTGTTGGAAGACAAATCTCAGTCCCAGTCTCAGGTCTTTTGCAGACTCCAACAGGTTTTCTTCAAGAATGCTCCTGTATTTGGCTCCATCCATCTTCCCATCAATTTTAACCATCTTCCCTGTCCCTTCTGAAGAAAAGCAGGCCCAAACCATGATGCTCCCACCACCATGTTTGACAGTGGGTATGGTGTGTTCAGGGTGACGAGCTGAGTTGCTTTTACGCCAAACATATCGTTTGGCATTGTGCCCAAATAGTTTGATTTTGGTTTCATCTGACGAGAGCACCTTCTTCCACATCTTTGGTGTGTCTCCCAGGTGGCTTGTGGCAAAGTGTAAATGACACTTTTGATGGATATCTTTGAGAAATGGCTTTCTACTTGCCACTCTTCCATAAAGGCCAGATTTGTGCAGTGTACGACTGATTGTTGTCCTATGGACAGACTCTCCCACCTTAGCTGTAGACCTCTGCAGTTCATCAAGGGTGATCATGGCCCTCTTGGCTGCATCTCTGATCAGCCTTCTCCTTGTTTGGATGGACAGCCGGGTTTTGGTAGATTTGCAGTGGTATGATACTCCTTCAGGGCCAGACTGGGACTAAAATTCAGCCCTGGCATTTGGGGGTACACAGGCCCACTTTTCGTGTGGTGATTGTGTAATATATTTCTGCACTTGTATATGTGAGTACTGTATGGCATTATGTGAGAACTGTATTGCACTATGTGACACTGTATGGCATTATGTGACACTGCATGGCATTATGTGAGTACTGTATGGCATTATGTGAGTACTGTACGGCACTATGTGAGTACTGTATGGCACTATGTGACACATTTTTGCAGTGTGTAGCAGACCTTGATGTATTTTCTGCTCTTTGCTTCCCTGATTTGTGGATTGTTCCGCCACATACCTGTGTCCTAATCACTCTACAAGCGCTTCAGTCACTACAGGGGATTGTATCTGTGTGGACAGATCCAGGACTAATATCACTGATATCACACTAATTAGTCCTCGATTAATGACACCGCGCCCCTCCCCCTTCCCCCCCCCCCACACACACACACATACACACACACATTCAATACAATGCACTCCCATTACCCCTCCCCACACACACACACACACACACACACACACACACACACACACACACACACTACAATGCACCCCCATTACCCCTCCACCCACACACACACAATACAATGCACCCCCATTACCCCCCCACACACACAAACAATACAATGCACCCCCATTACCCCCCCACACACACAAACAATACAATGCATGCTCCATTACCCCTCCACCCACACACACAGTACAACACCCCCCCATCACCCACTACACACCATACAATGCACCCCCCATTACCCCCTCCCCAGACATAATACAATGCACCCCCCATCACCACCTACACACAAAAATTACACTACCCCATCACTACACACTTCTGCCTCCCCCTTCCCTCTGAATACAGCGCTCCCCCTCTGCCTGTCACAAAGCTGTGTTCCTTCACAAGTATTCCCCGTTATGTGTTCTCAGCCCCTCTCCACTCATCCCCATTAATTACACCTGCCATCTTCGGCTCCTCCATGGTGCGCTTACCTCTTCCTGATGTCTCCTGTGTGCCGGCGCCCGCAGCCCTGTGATGACGTCAACAAGGTGCTGATCTCATCACGTTGCTGCATGTCGGGGGCGGGGCCCAGTCTCGGCACGCTGTTCAAATGTATTTACGTCTGAAAGACGCAAATACATTTGCATAGGAAGAAGGAAGCTGCGGTCACCGGCACCGCTGCGCTCCTCAGCAGTGTGTGCATGCCGGGCCGGCACAGCAGCACACAACAGGGCCGGCACAGCACAGCGCTGCCTCCTGGTGCAGCTAGTGTGCCGGCATGCACACACTGCTGAGGAGCGCGGCGGTGACTGCACATACAGTGGCACAGCGGCCCGCTACAGGCACCGGCCCACCATAGGGACCGGCCCATCTGGCATTTGCCAGAATTGCCCTATGGTCAGTCCGGGCCTGTACTCCTTCCATTTTAATATGATCACTTGCACAGTACTTCTTGGAATGATTATAGTTGGGGAAATCTTTTTGTAACCAAATCCGGATTTAAACTTCTCCACAGCAGTGTCACGGACCTGCCTGTTGTGTTCCTTGGTTTTCATGATGCTATCTGCGCTTTAAGCAGAACACTGAGACTATCACAGAGCAGGTGCATTTATATGGAGACTTGATCACACACAGGTGGCTTATATTTATCATCATCAGTCATTTAGGACAACACTGGATCATTCAGAGATCCTCAATGAACTTCTGGAGTTAGTTTGCTGCACTGACAGTAAAGGGGATGAATTATATTGCACGCCCCACTTTTCAGTTATTTTTTAAAAAAGTTTAAAATAAGCAATACATTTTGTTTAACTTCACATTTGTGTCCCACTTCCAATTTTATCTTTCTGTTTGAAGCCTGAAATGTGGGAAAAGGTTGAAATATTCAAGGGGGCTGAATACTTTCTCAAGGCAAGTATTTATCATGTATTTAGTTGTCTAATATGACTAGGATTAAGAGCAGTGATGGGTGAACCCCCCGATGTTCATGTTTGGAAGCCTCGCCCAAATGTTTTGTAAAGTTTGAGTTAGGGTTACGAGATAACGCGAACTTGCGTCTGATACTTACAGGTCCCGCAATGTGTCCTGCAAACTCCCAGCGCTTCTGCCCTCCCGGTAACCACCGCTGACGAAAAGACCTTCTGCGACATCATAGCCATGTGACCAGTGACGTGTGAATGTTGTATTATCTCATTTGCTATAGACTACTCATATGACTATGACGTCATGCAAGGTCCTGTACTGTCAGTGGATAGGGATGGACGAGCATGCTCGCCGATGCTTGCCCCCCGAGTATCTCAGTACTCGGTATATTCGGCGAGTGCCAAGTACCGGCAAGATGCTCGAGCACATACTCGGCTCCCCCTCCCTGCATGTTGTTGCTCTTAACAGAGTCAGCCCACATGCAGGGATTGGCTGCCACACATTGTAATGTCACAGCCGGTGAATAGCTGCGCCGGGAATCAGGTGATCAGAGATCACCGTTGCTATAGTAACTTGCTCATTAGGTTACTATGGTAACGGTGATGTCTCCGCTTACCCACCTGCAGTCTCTGATCACTCATTGAGTGATTCAAGAAGATCAGAAGCATTCTTCCTCCCCCCATGCTTTATGATAAAACAGAGCTAGATTGGTGACAGAGGACCAGGATCGTGGAGGGATGAGAGGGAGTAATAAAGATGGAGTCCCTAAGTGTGTCTGTGTATTTATTTATAATAAAGTATTTTTTCTGTGTGGTGTCTTTTTTTAACACTTTATTGGAGATTAAGAATCTCGGGATTAATACTAGCAGGTAAATAAAAGCTGGTATTAACCCCTTATTACATAGCGTTCCACCCTCCAGCAGGGCCGCTGGAAGAGTTAGATACAGCGCCAGAAGATGTCACTTCTATGAAAGCGCCATTTTATGGGGCGGCTGCGGACTGCAATACGCAGCGGGGGGAGACCAGAAAGCCCACATCATTTTTTTTAATTACTTCATGAAATTAATGAAATAATTAAAAAAAGGGCTTCCCTATATTTTTGGTTCCCAGCTGGGTACAAATATGCAGCTGGGGGTTGAGGGCAGCCCGTACTTGCCTGCTGTACCTGGATAGCATACAAAAATATGGCGAAGGCTATGCATTTTTTTAAATATTTTTTTAAATAACTAAAAAAAAAATGGGCTTCCACCGTATTTTGATCGCCAGTCAGGTAAAGCCAGGCAGCTGGGGGCTGGGATTCTCTGCAGCCCGCAGCCGCCCCTGGAAATGGTGCATTGTTTCTTAGCGCCATTTCCAGGCGCGCTACCCAGCTCGTCCAGCGGCCCAGGAGCCAGGTGGCATGCTGGGTAATAAAGGGGTTAATACCAGCTTTGTATTTTCAGATGGTACTAAGCCCGAAATTAATTGTGTCACGCCAAATTAGATAAGGCCACCATGAATTTTTAGGAAACAGTAGAAAAAAAAAAAACACATACATTTTTTTTATTCGAAATAAAACAAAAAAAAATTTAGAGACTCCATCTTTATTATAAAAACAATCTTTAGTCTGACGTAATCTACAGGGACAGTAATGTCAACTCTGCTTCATCACTATGCAAAGTGTCTATACAGTGTGAGAAGCAAAGAGAGCCATGTCAGCTCTGCTTTAGAACTCTGCACAGAGCGATGTAGCAGAGCTGACAGTGAGGGTATGATTGCACTTGTGTCTCGCATTGCATTACCCCACTATCAGGACAGGAGCGCCTCAGCTGCATGGAAATAAACGCAGCTGACCCACTGCTGTCAGGAGATTGTGTGCCGTGATGCTATGCGACACTCGCATCACGGCGCACCAGGACCTTTGATGACATCATAGTCACGTGACCAGTCTGTAGCCAATGAGGTAATACAACATGCACACCTGACTGATCACATGGCCATGATGTCACGGAAGGTCCTTTAGTCACTGTGGTTACAGGAAGGACACAGGAATGATCGGACTGACGCGGAAGCGGCTGGGAGACAGAGTCTGCAGGACGCGGAAGCGGGACCTGTAAGTATGATCATAATGTTTTTTAATAATGTGCTTTTTTTTTTTTTTTTTTTTTTTTTTTTTTTTTACAGCCCCTAGACCCGAACTGGACTCGAACTGTAACACGAACTTCCAGGAAAGCTCGTGATTGGGATCGTGTGCCTGAACATCATGTGTTCGGTACAGGCCCTGAACTTTACAGTTCAGGTTCGCCCATCCCTAATTAAGAGCCCACTGGGTTTGGAACACATAAGACATGTTTTATGCTTTTATGGATATCCACACAACTTAGTGTAACTTTTTGGAAATAAATGGCTTTTTAATTTTATTGAGTGGACGCGTTGCTGGAAAAAAACTTTTTTCACTGCTATTGGACATTGTCTCTTTGAACACTGAGCTCACCTCCTTGCACCGTCTATTTGAGAAAGGGACCACGTGACTTCATTATTGGGTGAGCTGAAAAACCTTTTTATCATTATCATCTAGGGGCACTGCAGATGGAGGAAAGGTGATTTTGGCAGTGAAATAGGAAATAAAACTTTACAGTTAGAGCACTCAGATTGTGGAATGCCCTACCCCAAGAGGTAGTGTAACGCCCCTGTAAACGGGTCGTTACAGGGTATTAAATGTTACTCCATTTTTCCCGGGCAGGAGGAAGAAGGGTCCCCACAACACACACTAACATCACACTGGCAGGAAGGAGTTAACAGCATTTGCAGCATGAAGTTTGTTCTGAGTCCATGACTCATCCTGTCTCATTAATGAGCAGGTGGCTGGACACAGGCAGGTCCCCATGACAGCCAAGGGGAGGGGGGCCTGAAGGAGTGAGTTTAGTGCAGAGCACACTGAAGTTTATGCAGAACGTCAGGGGCTGCAAGGGAGAGCAGACGTGCAGAGATCCGCTCCTGTTGAGGAGATGCCACGAGACCAGGGCTGATAACACCTAGAGGAGGGGAATGGAGCTGAGGACTGGGGTTCCCTGGAGCAAGTTGTACCCGGTGGTGGTTGTGTTAGGTACGCTACCGGGGATGAGAGAGACAGAGAGGCGGCGAGTTCCCAAGATGCTCTATGCCACGGGGACGGCACTAACACACCGAAAGGGAGAGACCCCCAGAACACCTCACCGGACACCCCTTCCTCCTACCTGCCCGGGACCGACCAAAGGCTACAGGCAGCGAGGACCAGCACCCAGGTGCGATGTGAAACGGACTGTAAATAAAGAACCACTGGAACCGCACACCGTGACTGCTGTGAGTAATGCCGCCGCCCTGTGCCCCCGGTGTCCCTGAGGACTGTTGCCCTGGGTCTCATTAACCTCCCGGGGCTTCCCCCGCTCCACCCGTGGGGAGCGATTCCATCCGGCTGCCCATAACACCTGCCCCGGAGAGAGACCGCGCAGCGGCGGCTTAACACCTGGCCGCAAACCACGGGTGGCGCTGCAAGCACCCCCGTCCCCGTCCCGTACCGTTTCCTGGGGAAGAGCGAGGGACCCCGTTACCCTCCTTCCGTCCCCCCTTGTAATACCGGACTGACGGTCGGACTTTCCTTTTTATTGAAACCCGCCGGGGGTCACGGAAGCCGGGTCGGGCCACTCACAGCCTGACCCCGAATACCACCGGCCCGGTGACCGTGCGAGCCCTGCAAGCCCCGGCGTGGGCATTTCAGTAGTAATTGCAGATACTATAACAGCTTTTAAAAAGGGTCCGGATGATTTTCTCAGTACACACAACATGGTTGGTTATAGATGATTTAGTAACAAAACAGTATAATTATGTATGATTGGTAGAAGAAGGTTGAACTAGATAGACTTACGACTTTTTTCAATATATCTAACTATAAAATACTATATAAAAATTCATTTGGAAAAATAATTAGAACAATTAATTGCTTATTTTCTGCTAATAAAGAAGAGGAGGGGTGATGGATAGTAATTATTTATAGCTGACTGACAATTTCTGCTAATAGCTATAAAATCTTGTGATTTTCATTAATTGAATGCACACATGTTTTACACACCAATTACCAGCTAATAATAACATAGTCATTGATTTTAGTCTATTAGATTTTAAATTGCAGTTTTCCCAAGAGTGTTATCAGGTAATGAGTATGCCATTGTAAGCATTGTTATACCAATGGGGGGTAAGAGCACATTCAGCTCAGTCACTGAGTCATTATATGTACAGTGATTCAGGTTGAATATAAAAGGTTATATAACGGGCTGGGGTTCCATGTTTTAAATCTCATATTATGATTTTTTTATGTGTAATTCATAAATTGGAAAATATTTGTATCATTATAAAGTGCCAGAATACTTCTCTTTTTTTCTTATTTTTCCTTCTTTTTTTCTACTGTTTTTTTTTTGTTGTATTGTAAAAAATTGCCAAAAAATTCTACCTTTGATCACATATGCATTGTTTGGGCATTTATTTTACAAATGAAAGAGAAAAAAAGTAAAGTTTAAAGGCAATCTGTCGCCTAAAAAAATGCTATTTACCTTAAGATACAGGGTTAATCTACAAGTAAAGACACCTTACTATAACGAGAAATGTAATTTATTTCCACACAGGAGCTGGTGGCTTTCAGTCATAGGGGACTGTGACGATGCAACTCACTTGGCTGCTGGTTGGGGTAATGACAGGAATGGTTTTTATTTAAAAGTCCGACTGGTTTATTTCAGTACATATAAACCGCTCTTCAAGAAAACAAAACGCAAGCCTTACTCCGGCGTAAAGTAAACCAAACAGAAGACAAGTTTTTTTTTGTTATGGGTTCACCCACTCAAGATAATAGATGGTTCCTTTCCACAGCAGTCCCCCTGGAGGTGTAGTGACCTCCACACACAGATCATGTGTGAGACTAACAGACTCCATTTTAACAAATGTACCATATGCCTGGGTGGGGGTATGGAAGCAGCCAGACCCGCCTATTTCTCTAGCTGCTTGGTAAATTTTTCCCTGATGTGTCCTAAGTACTCTTTTAGCACTTAATGCTATAATAAATCCAACTGAGTGGGGCATGCTCTGATATTAATTAGTGATGAGTTAATGTGCTCGACACTGCTCGGTACTTAATCGAGCATTACCATGCTTGACACTCAATAGAGCATTTTACTGCTCTGTTACGATGGTCAAGTCCAAACCCCATACCTTTTTAAACTTTTTATCAGACGTTAAACATGCAGGGATTGCCTGACAATCATGGTAATGCCATAGCCATCTTAGCTACTGGCAATATTGTGCTTGGTCGGCCACATAGCAACTTCAGGTTTATATAAGACCCAGAGACACCATGTTTGCTGTGCTCTACCTGGAAATAGTGTAGCACTTATGGAGAAATTCTGCTGGAGAAGGGATAAGGTGTTAAAGCGGGACAGTAATTGCTGGAGCAACAGTAAACTAACAATCCTTTTCAGGGCTAATTGAACGCTATTCTAATCTCTAATAATAGCGTTCTTATTCTACATTTACAGTAGGCAAGATGCTCGACAAAGGTTAGTGTATTAGAGGCCTGTAGGTAAGGATTCCAGCCTTATAGGCCATGTTGGTGCTATCTAAAAATATATTCTATTGTCTAATAATTCCACTGTTAGCTTCATTTAGTGTAAGGTAAGCTGCTGGAGAAGGATTAGTGCATTAGAATCCTGTAGGCTGGAATTTTAGCCTTAGACAGCTTGCTAGTGCTACTTAAAAAAATCTATTTGATTATCTAATAATACTGCTCTTACGTGCATTTAGTGTAGGGTAAGCTGCTGGAATAGGGTTAGTGTATTAGAGGCAACTAGGCAGGGATTATAGCCTTACAGGACTTGCAGGTGCTACCTAAAAAATGTATTCTCTAATAATACTACTCTTAGATGCATTTAGTGTAGGGTAAGCTGCTGGAGGAAGATTAGTGTATTAGAGGCCAGTAGGCAGGGATTCTAGCCTAACAGACTTTGCTGGTGTCGCCTAAAAAGTCTATCCTATTCTCTAGTAATACCGGTCTTACCTGCATTTAGTGTAGAGCAAGCTGCTGGAGAAGGGTTAGTGTATTAGAGGCTTGTATTCAGGGATTCTAGCCTTACAAACTATTTTGCTGATACCTAAGAAATTCCATTTATTCTATAATAATACCCCTCTTGGCTGCATTTAGTGTAGGGCAAGCTGTTGGAGAAGGGTTAGTGTATTAGAGGTCTGTTTTCAGAGATTCTAGCCTTACAGACTGCTCTGCTGACACCTAGGAAATTCCATTTATTCTCTAATAATAGTAGTGCTGCACTGCTTCCAGCTTGCAAATGATATGGACATGTGATCAGAGATGACAATTCATAGATTGAGTAGGAGGAA
Source organism: Anomaloglossus baeobatrachus (assembly GCF_048569485.1). Classification (NCBI taxonomy): domain Eukaryota; kingdom Metazoa; phylum Chordata; class Amphibia; order Anura; family Aromobatidae; genus Anomaloglossus; species Anomaloglossus baeobatrachus. Next base: position 343,921,162 of record NC_134353.1, on the reverse strand, counting down.
GTGGGGGAAAAGCAACTGGTGTAGGAGGTGGGGGGAAACCCTGATGGAGATAAAGCCTACAATCCTTAGAATTGGTAGCACATGTGCTGTTCCAGGGTCTGACTCTATAAGGCTCACCCAGTGTGCTGTCAGACAAATGCAGTGTCTCTGGCCACAAGCACTTATCCATGTTTTGATGGTTGAGGGGACATTTACAGTAACTTCATTGGTGAGTGTCCAGGTGATGTTATGGGACCTGCAGGTGTAAGGTAGAGACGGCCCCATGGGAAAAATAGCGGTAGCTGGGGAAGAAGTATAGAGGGATGGCTGCTGGCCTGGTAAAAATTAAGTTAGGCCCTGGAGGTTGACCATCTAAAAATTATGAGTACAAGCTGGCTGCTGACCCATTAAAAATTATGATTGAGGGCTGGCATTGGACTCTCTAAAGATTATGAGAATGGGCTGGCTGTTAGCCTTGTAAAAATTATGAGAACAGGCCAGCTGCTTGCCCTCTAAAAATTAGAGGTGAGAGCATGTGACTGACCCTCTAAAAATTCTGAGTATGAGCAGGCTGCTGGCCCTCTATCAATTGACTGAGGCCCGCCTGGTGGGCGACTAAAATAATAATGGAATGCCGCATGATGACTCTGGATATGCAGAGTAGAGATGAGAGAACCTGAGGTTCGAGGTTTGAGGTTCGGAAACCGACTTCCAGAAAAACAAAGTTCACTTTCGAAGTTCTAGTGAGTTATGAGTGCAAACTATTCAAACATGTAGCGCTGTGCTTAGGTATGATTGATGCTTATCCCTGTGCAAGCCGTGTGCAGTGTTTGAACAGCTCGCACTAGAGGTAAAATCAGCATGATATGTTGTAATGTGCACACACAAAAATAAAAACAAAATGAAAAACTGTCACCCTCCCCTGGAAGTTTTCTGATTATGGCTGGCTGCTGGCTACATGTGGGCGGAGACATGAACTGCTCAATATCTGACTTCAATTGAGGTTCGGATCAAGTCAGGGTAACAAACCGAACCTAATCTAAGGTTCAACTGTGCCCTGAGAACCAAACTTCCAAAGGTCGCTCATCTCTAATGGAGAAGAGGACAAGAACAATTAAAAAAACATGAACCATATACCTTTTTTGGGATGGGAAGGGGTGCATGGGAATGCATCAGAAACAAAAGGAGAATTTGAATTGACTTTTATATTCCGCTTCTGTCATTCGCTGGGGTTATTACATAGTTACATAGGTTGAAAAAAAAGACCTATATTCATCAAGTTAAACCTCCCTCCTGTGATTACACATTTCGCCACTAAATCATTTATAACTAACAATGTTATGTGTGCGAAGCAAATCATCCAGCCCTTTTTCAAAAGCAGTTATAATGAATGCCATTATTACCTCTTCAGGTAGGTCATTCTACATTCTGTCTGTGCTAACTATAAAGAACCCTCCTATTTATTGCCTTTCTTCCACCCATAGTGAGTCACTTTTTATACACTCTAAAATTTTGTTTGCTTTTGCAGCTGCTGCTTGACATTGAGGACTGCTGCTCAGCTTACTTGTGACTAGGATACCCAATTCTTTCTACTGTTCTGTAGTTGAGTTTACTTCGATTTAATGTATATGCAGTAATAGGATTATTGACAATTTGAGGCAATAGAGGGGATATAAAAAGCCCGTTGGATTCTATTGCAGGCATTCCCTGAAGAAGGCTTGCTAGCCTTTGAAACGCATTCGATTTTGTCTCGCACAGGCTTCTGTAGCTTGAGTATAGTGATATCACTTGTTCTCCGGGTCTGTGCTCGTAAGGTATCCAGGGCCGCCTTTGGCCAAGTCCCCTAGTTACCCGCTTGCGGCTTCCACTTTTAGGCACACCAACACTTACCCACACTACCATAGGGAAAGCATCTTTTGAAGTGCCTTCTGAACTGAGCATTGTTATCAGCCTTGAACAGACACACCAGTCTAAGGCAAGTTACACTTTTTATTGTATATAGGTTGTGTCACATAGCGCATTTTCCTTGCAAGAAAAAAACATATAGTGTCAGCTCACTTCCTAGGTTCGGGTACCGGTTCCAAATCCGTAGCTCGGACACCTTGGCATGGCAGAGATTTCATAGAACAGAGAGCTTCCAGCACTGAAAGAACTGGGCTAAATAGACATATGTGATAAAACTTGAAATACAGGTTGGTTCAAAAGTAGGTGGACAGTATGTGTAATAGGGTTATGAAGGGGGAGATTTATCAAACATGGTGTAAAGTGAAAATGACTCAGTTGCCCTTAGCAACCAATCAGATTCCACTTTTTATTCTTCACAGACTCTTTGGAAAATGAAAGGTGGAATCTGATTGGTTGCTAAGAGCAATTGAGTCAGTTTCACAGATCTAGTTTTCCCAGATAAATCTCCCCCAAATCTGTTTTCTTTTCAGATAATTCAGAATTCCATAATGGCAAATAATTTAAATACAGATCAAAGGAAATGGATTTTAAAAGAGTACTGGAAATCTCAAAATGCTGAATCCGAGCGAACTGGGTTGAAACATTTGGTATTCAAGCCCCAAAGAGACAAACCTCAATCATTAATGCTCCAAAAACTGGTTGACCCAAAACAGCCTGTACAGAAAATAATAAACAACTTGTTTCTGAAACATTTGTTCAGAGTCCCAAAATGTCCACCAGAAGAGTCTCTTTAGAATTGGGAATTTCATGAGCTTCTATCATGCGAATCCTGAAATCTATTGGGTGGAAAGCTTATCGTCCACATCTCATTTATGAGTTATTGGAGGATGATCAAGACAGGCGATGGCAATTTAGTGAGATTATGCTTAACGAAATTGAAGAAAATCCAGTAATTTTAGATAAATGAGCCTGGTGTCAATGTTTGGGGTGGCATTTCATGTTTTGGTGTTTTAGGACCAATACTTTTTGATGGAACAGTCACAGGAGATAAGTATCTCGAAATTCTAATGAATCAAGTTGTTCCCCAGTTATAGCAACAGCCTAATTCAAATGGCCTTTATTTCCAACAAGATGGAGCCCCTCCACATTATTCAAGAGTAGTCTGCGATTATCTTGATGAAACATTTCCTAATAAATGGATTGGCCAAAGAGGCCCACTTGATTGGGTTACATGTTCACCAGTCTTGAACCCAATGGATTTTTTCTTTTGGGGAGTACTCCAGGACAAAATTTATAGTCGAAAACCAAAAAGTGTCAGTGATTTGAAAAATTACATAAGAGATGCATTTTAAGAAATTAATACCCAAAGAGACTTGTGCAAAAATGTTTGTCGAAGCGTAAGAGGCAGACTTCAAAGCTGTGCAAAATTATAATGGAAAACAGTTTGAGCACCTACATTGATAAAATTTAAGGGCTTTTGTATTATTGTTCAGAATAAAATTTAATTGTCAAATTTATGCTTGTGTTAATAAATATAATTTTATATATAACTCAAAATAAATGTTATTATTTTCTGTCCACCTACTATTGGACCACCCTGTATATTCACTTCATTAAAATTGCCAGTTGGTCAGACATAAGAATATCAAAACATAGGATAGGGTGGGACCAAAACTAACGCGTTTCGGCCTAGCCCTTATCATGGTTGACCATGATTAAAGCCTCGGCCAAAACACATTTGTTCTGGAACCCCCAGTTCTTCCAGGACTGGTATCTCTCTGTTCTATGAAATAGTGCATGTCTGCTTGCATCTACATAATCCTGCCATACAACCTATTTAATATAGGATTTACATTGAAAACTGAGCTATTGAACACCTAGCAAATAAACAACACCAACTTTCATCAGAGTAGCAGTACATGCAAGCCTAGCTATCAAATTATATTTGACTGATCTGATGTATAGCGTTTGAGGCTTTGTGCTAGCAACCTTGTTGATCAATTTATTTTGTGTCTTTTTTATCAGTCTGCTGTTTGGACATCACCATCACCACCACTTTGAACCATCTATTTTTTCAGGCAAATCCTTATCTTCATTGCCTACATCAGCTATCCTCTATTTTTCCCTAAAGCCCGCTTTACACGCTTACAATGTGTCGGCGAGGTCACGTCGTAAGTGACGCACATCCGGCATCGTAAATTATATTGTAGCGTGTGACAGCTACGTGCGATTGCGATTGAACGTTAAAACGTTGATCGCACGCACGTCGTTCAATTGCTAAAAATTGAACGTGAGGTTGTTCAATGTTCCCGAGGTAGCGCACATCGCTGTGTGTGACACCCCAGGAACGATGAACAGATCTTACCTGCGTCCCGTGGCTCCTGCCAGCAATTCGGAAGGAAGGAGGTGGGCGGGATGTTTACGTCCCACTCATCTCGCCCCTCCACTTCTATTGGCCGGCTGCTGCGTGACGTCGATGTGACGCCGAACGTCTCTCCCACTCCAGGAATTCAACGTGCCGCACATACGATGGGGGCGGGTCACATCGCATACGATATCGTATGCTTAATTGTAACGTGTAAAGCAGGCTTTAATTAAGAAGTGCAATAGATCTCAATATACATTTATTTCTATTTTTTCACAAGTCCCATGCACAATCCCTATGTCTCTACCAGCAACTCTATTTATTCTAGCTCAATAAATTTTATAAAACTGTGTGGATCACCAGTGACTCATTTTTACTGTTACTACAAATAAGAAATCTTGAAAGACAAGGACTACAGAACCTTCTATGCCATCTGGAGGACACTCTACCATCTGCAGCTGTCATAGAGGGTCTGGGCTAACAATCTTCAATTCTATTATTGCTCCAATCCTCCAATATGGCAGTGACTAATTAAGGTGAGATTCCAACTCCAAAGAAATATTTCAACTTGAATTCTGTATGCACCTTTTCAAGTCCATTGAAGCATTTCCAAAAGGACCTGCTAGTTTGAGCTGGGAAGATTACTGTCGCGGGCGGGGAGGACGCCACTGCGCTGCGCTCGCTAATGCTCGGGTCCGGCGCTGCAGTGATGGCTGCTCGGTGGCTCGAGCGGTGGGCCGGATCCGGGGACTCGAGCGGCGCTCCTCACCCATGAGTGAAAAGGGTGGTTGGTTTGGGGAATTTAGTCCGTGATGCCACCCACGGGTCGTGGTGAAGAAAGGCACCACCGCTGCTGATGATGGGGATCCCGGGAGCGATGGTTAGGAGCAGCTGGGATGTTGTTTTCCCCCTCCGTGGGTAGGGGTCAATGGTCCCGGGGCCCGATGATGTTGCGACGGGGAGGCAGGGCTGGTGAGGTGCAGGGTTGCAGGGACAGCGCGGCGCGGTGCCGTATGGCACGGATGTACTCACTCAGCAAGAAAGGTACAAAGTCCTCGGTAAACCAAACGGCTGGATGGACGGGTCCCGCAGCCGGCTGCAGTGTTTCTCCCTGGACAGGTGATGGTGGCTGTCTTTCCCTGCACCTTGATGTTCTTCTGCTGACTACTATGGATTCCCAACGGTAGTCCGCTCCCCGGTGTATCGGTACCTTCGATAATGAGGGACCCCGCTGTGACGTGGCCTGCTCTGCCTCCTGTCAGCTGCATCCCCGTCGTGCCTCAGCCGAGGCCCGGGGTCTGGGAGCAGTTGACGGGACTTGTGGTGCTGGCCTCTGGTCGAGGATTGCCTCCGCTGTGGCCGGGCGGACTGCCGGGGCCGTCGTCATCTCTGTCGCAGTCGGGATGCAAGTCGGGACGGGTGCCAGGGCGGTGACAAAGGTAAGGCCCGGGGGTTGCAGGTCTGGGCCCTCCCCCTCAGACGCTGCGGGCTCCGCTACCGGTGACAGGGGTAACGGGTCGGTCGGGGTGTTGGCCGCAGGCATGGGCAGTGAGGGAGGTAGCATGGTGGATGGCAGCAGGCTGGGCCCTTCAGCCGTATCGACCGATTCCTCAGGGACATAGGGGCATTGGTCGCTTACCCACTCCTCTGAGACAACCTCCACTTCGGATGCCCAAACGGTTGCGGCCAGGCCCTTCATCTCCAACATCCACTTCGCCAGCATGAATTGGACTTGGGCCTGGAGCTCCTGGCACATCTTTCGGCTGGATCCAGGAACGTGTTTCAACAGAGTCCTGGCGTCCCTAGTTATATGCCGCCACGGCTGCGACCGCCACTCCTCCGACAGCTCCGTCGGGCACAGACATCTTTTTCCCATCCCCCTTTGGTTCTCTTCAGCACTTCCGTTTGTTGGGGGCGGGGCTTCGCTTTCGCGCCTTCCCTGCTTTGAGAAGACGCTCGAGCGGGAGATTTTCGCGCCAAGATGGCGGCACTTCAAATTTTTCGGCCGGACACCGCTGGCGGAGATCACAAGGCACACTTCTACTGGTGAGTAGAGGGGTTCAATCCTGTTCGTGACACCAAGTTGTCGCGGGCGGGGAGGACCCCACTGCGCTGCGCTCGCTAATGCTCGGGTCCGGCGCTGCTGCGATGGCTGCTCGGTGGCTCGAGCGGTGGGCCGGATCCAGGGACTCGAGTGGCGCTCCTCGCCCGTGAGTGAAAGGGGTGGTTGGTTTGGGGAATTTAGTCCGTAACGCCACCCACTGGTTGTGGTGAAGATAGGCACCACCGCTGCTGATGACGGGGATCCTGGGAGCAATGGTAAGGAGCAGCTGGGATGTTGTTTTCCCCCTCCGTGGGTAGGGGTCGGTGGTCCCGGGGCCCGATGATGTTTCGACGGGGAGGCAGGGCTGGTGAGGTGCAGGGTTGCAAAGACAGTGCGGCGCAGTGCCAGATGGCACGGGTGTACTTACTCAGCAAGAAAGGTACAAAGTCCTCGGTAAACCAAACGGCTGGATGGACGGGTCCCGCAGCCGGCTGCAGTGTTTCTCCCCGGACAGGCGATGGTGGCTGTCTTTCCCTGCACCTTGATGTTCTTCTGCTGACAACTATGGATTCCCAACGGTAGTCCGCTCCCCGGTGTATGGGTACCGTAGGAGCCCGTTTGCCCGCAGGCGCTGGCCCTTGGGTCTCTAGCCTTAGGCGGTAGCTGTATACACTCACGGTGTGGGCTGTTGCCTTCAATCGGGACTTTTGCTGTTGTGAAACCCCTGGGGTTCCAGTCACATTCGGATCTGACTTTTGTCGGCGGCTCCAAGCCTGGTCGGGGTCCGATGGCCCTGCCTGTGTGTGCTGGCTTCACTTCGCTCCCCGGTCGGTACCGGCGGGCCATCGCCTGACCCCGGTCCTACGGTTCCGCGTTGCTCCACCACCCCTGCAGACGGCCACCACCGTCTGCCAACCTTGCTGTCAGTGCCTGGGCCACAAACCCAGACACCCAAGTGTTTACTCCTCTCTCTTCCACCTCCTGGACTAAACTGTCACTTTTCCCGCCTCCAGGCCTGTGAACTCCTTGGTGGGTGGGGCCAACCGCTTGGCTCCACCCCACCTGGTGTGGATGTCAGACACTGGAGGGAGGCAACAAGGATTTTTGTTTGGCTGGTGTCCCTGTCTAATGTGGGTGGAGGTGTTTGTATGTTATCTGTGACAATCTGGCTAGTCCAGGGCGCCACATTACCACTAAACCTTGCAGTCATGAGGAGGGCGATGTCATTTCCTGCTCACCTCTATAGTAGCAGTTTGATCACCCATCACTATAAATCCCAGATACATGTATGTGGTCCAAACAAACTAGGACCACTGGAACTGCACAACCAAACCTAACCTGGCCAAAACACCAATCACAATAGCTTGTCAAAAGCCAGAATCAGGAAGACTGTTGACTAGAGCCAAGAAAGCTACGTGGGTGATTAGAAGAACAATGTCATCATCTCAGAAAAACTGACTATGTACCGAACTGTCTACAGAGAAACTACAGACTGGCCCCATATCTGAGGAAATTGCTAAACCCCAGAGGCTGCCTGATACTAAGCTGTTACTGACCTAGTGCCACAGACTGGCCATCAAATCCAGGCTCTACAGACATATATTCAAACCTAAGTAGGACAGACTGTGCCCACACTGTGACTTGTAGGATGAGACCCACTCCCTGCTACACTGCTTCAAATACACAGCAGCTTAGGATACCCATTTCAGTAGACTCTCTAATCTCTTCTTGTATTTCAAATCCATGGACGACCAAGATACAATGTATATACTGCTGGGAGAAGAAGAGAGCACAGTGCAGATAACAGCATAGTATTTAAGCACATACCATAAACTGTGAGAAAGGCCCCCTTCATACGTCCATGTTTCTGGTACATGCGGTGTTTCCCCACATACCAGAGACATGGACACACGTAGACCCATTAACATCAATTACAAATCCATCTTTTGACAGTGACTGTGTGTCCGTGTGGAGCACATGCATGTCCGTGTGCTCCACACAACGGCATGTCCGTTTTTGGCCGGCAGCACAGATGTTACACGGAACGCACACTGATGTGATTCATGTGACATCAGTGTGAAATGTACAAGAGCACACCTATTCACTGAAATTAAATGGATTTTTATACTTACCTGTTTTCAGCGCTGCTGTTTCCAGCACTGCTGTTGCTTCAGGGTCCCGCTCATTATGCCTCATGAATATTCACTGCATTGACAGCAGATCCTGAAGCAAGTGAGACAGCAGCGCTAAGGACAGTTAAGTATACAAGTTAATGCTGTCCATGTGCTATCCGGATAATAGTACATGAACAGCACACAGAGAACACACACAGGGACACACAGATGGCAATATGGACCATCACAGACATGTGTTTAACCTCTTTGCCACCAATGGCATACCAGTACGTCCTAAATCCTGAAGGGGTAATCACTGTCGGCTGCTGCAGCTACAACACTGCATTTCTAGTGATCAAAGCTGTGTAGCTCTGATCAACAGAAATGAATCAGTGATCAGACTGCTGATCCTTATAGTCCTTAGTAAAATAAAAAAATAAAAAAAGTTCTACATTTTTTTTATTTAAAAAAACCCCCAAAAAAACAGTGCTAATCACCCCCCATTCGCACCATTGGAAATTAAATGGTAATAAAAATAAAAAATATACACATTTGGTATTGCTGTGTTCAGAAATGCCCGATCTATCAAAATATAAAATCAATTAATCTTATTGGTAAACGGCATAGCGGCAAAAAAATTCCAAACGACAAAACTGTGTTTTGGTCGTCATAAGTTTTGCAGAAAATGTAATGACAGGAGATCAAAATGCAGCATCGGTGCAAAAATTGTACCGTTAACAATGTCATCCTGAGACACAAAAATAAGCCATTACTGAGCCCCATATCCCACAGAATGAAAACGCTATGGGTCATGGAAACTGGTGCAAAAATTGTGCTACTTTTTTTGCACAAACTTCTGAATTTTTTTTACCCCCCTCAGATAAAAGTAAACATATACGTGTTTGGTATCTACAAACTCCTACCTGAGACATCACACTGACATATCAGGTTTACCATATAGTGAAGATGGTGATTAAAATACTCCCAAAACATTGGTGCAATTACAGGTTTTTTTGCAATTTTTTCATACTTGGAATTTTTTTGCCATTTTCCCGTACAGTATAATGTAAAAATAATGGTTTCATTCAAAAGTACAACTTTTTCTACAAAATAAAAGCTCTCATATGGCAAAATTGACGGAAAAATAACAAAGATACGGCTCTCGGAAGAAGGGGAGAAAAAACAAAAATGAAAAATGCAAAATCGCCTGGAGGTCAAGGGCTTAATGCACTGATGTGTGAAGGGGCCAAAGAGAAATATGGTATGCCATGCCTATCCATAGCCCCTGTGACGGGGTCCTTCTCCCATATCACATAATCAACAGAGCGAGAGAGGTCTGTCCAATCCAAAGAGCATTTATTCCATGGTGGTTCAGGCCCAGATCTCTGACTCTCTCATGTAGACTGGATGCGGTCCAGTCTCTGTACTCACTCTGTGGGTGGATCTCCATTAGGCTGTCCTCTGTTGATCCCACTGCTGCCAACAGTTGTGACGGGGTCCTTCTCCCAAATTACGCAATCAACAGAGCGAGAGATGGCTGTAGAATGCAATAAGCATTTATTCCAAGCAAAATCAAATGGTCCATAACATAATCCACAAAACAGAGGGTAAAATTAGTCCAGTAACAAAAATATAGTCTGGTAAGCGATAAATGTCCAGGTCTCTCTGAGAAGCCACAGTTTATTCCAGAGGATCAATCCTTCTCTCTTCAAGTTCTCCAAACAGACTGCTGCCCATCCAGACTGAATCACGAATTCCTCTGTTAAAGAGAGTTAGGTTGATTGTAGGCCCCCTCTCCCACACTTAGGGACAGAAGCACTTCAAGGAGTTATAACCCTGCAGACAATACAATGCACACAAGCAATACAAATAATGGACAGTGAACCACACCTAATCATTAACCCACACAAAATGGTACATAAACCACAATATCAGACCATTACACCCCTCACCTTAGATATGCCCCCAATACATTCTAAAGTCCCTACTGGTCATCTTCACAGTCTCTCTCTCCATATTCTCTACTGTACACTTGTTTTTCAAAACTAATGTGTATTTGATCCTTCCAATAAAGATTCTTTGAATTTAAATTTGTATCTCTCTATATTTTGTGATTAGTTCTTCAATATGTTTAGAACTCTGCTGAGTTCTTTCAAAAACTGTGTACAAGTGTAGCTACAAGAATTGATGCTTTGATGCTGTTTTGAAGGTAAAGTATGGTCACACCAAACATTGATCTGATTTAGATTACTCTTCTATTTCCTATCCTTTCATATTTTAATTGAAAAAAAAACAACTAATAAATAACACTTCTGAAAGCATTGCTACTCTACAACATTACAACTGCCTAATACATGTGTACACTACTGCATATTAATGAGCATCACAAAATTGCTTCCTCAAAGCATTCGATACAGTAAAGATGAAGTGGCCAATCCCTTTAAGACCTGCATTTCATATAGAGTTTGTAAAAAACTATGTTAATTTGCTCAAACTATATATATATAAATACATGATAAAGTGTCATTCCATATTAAATTGTACGTTTTGTGGAAATATATGGACTTTAAGAGCACTTTAAATATACTTGTAAATACAGTGTGGAAGTCCCAAAACCTTTTAACTCCTAACTTTACAAAATGCAACAATCTATTTAAAATAACTTTGCATAGTTCATCCCCATTTCTTAGAAAATAGGACTTTCATTCAAGGACAGCGCAAAGCAAAATGTTGCTATATGTCCTTGTGGCCGACTATTCATCCAGAGTCACAACATTCTAGCCTTCAATCCAAAATTGTATACAGATGTGTTTGGCTTTATAGCCTCTACTAGTATTGAATGTTTTAATTCCAATGTTATATAGCATTGGTCTCTATTTTTCTTATCAAAATTGAGTTGTCATTCATTTTTCCCTAGAGTCTGAAATGTTTACTAAGGTAGAATATGTGAGGAGAAATGGAAAAGCATTTTTTTCCAGCATAGAACTATAATGAAATTTTGATATATCGCTGCATTAGACTTTTACCTAGAAATAGTTCTGAAGAGCTTGTTTTTGCCTGTGGGAACATACATTTACGCAGGCAAATTGCATACTGTCTGTCAGCAGTAAAAAGATTACATAAACATTTTGATCAGTATCTTATCAAGCCAATGAGTTGTGCTGTTAAGTATCATGCATGCAAGTATGATATTCATCTTAAATATTAATTAATAGATTAGCTGCGCGCTGCCTTATACAAATTACATTTTAAAGTGAGGTGAAATCTGGGACACTTGCAAATTTCGTCTGCCATCAAAGGAAGGCAAAGCCGAAGCATTCCTGTAGGAGAGGAAGCTATTTCCATGTTGATTAATATCACAGCTAATGATTGTTCCCCTAGGCTTCAATGATGCTGGAGAAAAACTCATTCGATGTCTGGATGACAGATAAAAGGAGCTTTGTTCATTGACTGAGAACCCAAAACACAAACCTCGCAGTGTTTGGTTTAACAGCACTGTCAGGAAATGTTACAGAAGGTAAATCTCTTAATTTAGCTCCATCTCACTTCTTAAGTTCTGTGATAAAAGTTCATGGGGTGTTGTATTTTTAAACACAGGCCAAAGTCAAAGTAACACTGCTTATGATGGAAAATGTCAGCTACAGTATAAAGGAAAAAAAAAAAGAAAACTGATTTGTGAGGATTTCTGCCAGGAACGTCTCCTCGGTTTAGAGTTACAGAGTTTGTGAGAATTGTATTTGCATTACTCTTAAAGAAATGTTCCCCGAATCCAATCAATATTTCTAATCCTGTGTTCACACTTGGTTGACTTTCTCTTCCCGTAACGTTATATTTTGGAAAAACACATGAGCCATCAGTCTAAATTTTGAGCAAAAATATTAAATTAATAAGATGTGAATAAAGTAGGGTAGAAAAGCACTCAATCACTTTTTATTGTCTCCTGGAGCTGATTTTTGGGAATTTAAAAGGAGGTAATTGGTCTATCGGCAAGGATCAGTCAATCTGACTTCAAAGACCTGATGCTTTTGTTCTGTGGGTAGATAAGCTGCTGACTGAGGTGCCTGGCAGTAATTTACTCTGCTCTCCTTATAGAGAACACATGAATACTGGACTAACAGAAAAACAGCGAGTCTGTCACTACGAAAACTCGATTTAAGATAATTGTACAGTCCTATAGAGGACTTAGATCCGGTAAAACTCTTAAGGAACCTTCACACATCGCGAGATCACTATCGCTGCTGAGTCACAGATTATGTGACATGACAACGACCTCGGCAGCGATCTTGCTGCGTTTGACACATAGCAGTGACCAGGCCCCTTCTGTGAGATCGCTGGTCGTGTCGGAATGGCCTGGACCATTTTTTAATCGTCGAGGTCCTTCTGGGCAGGATGCATCAATATGTTTGATGCCTTACCAACGACCTCATTGACGACTCAGAGCTCTGACACGTACAGCCACATACGAGTCCCAACGACCATCGAGATTGTTATACAGGTCGCTACGGTCACTGTATCTTTGTATCTTTGCTGCATCGTTGGGAAGATCTGACTGTTTGACATCTCACCAGTGACCACGTAGCGACTTACCAGCAATCCTTATCAGGTCGTATCGTTGTCGGGATCACTGGAAAGTCACTAAATATGACGGGGGCTATACATTTCCCTTCTTTAATGATAAAGAAAAAGGGTTTAACTTCAATCAACATGCTGAGCATCTCCTCTTAGCTTGATTGGCTACACTTGCTTGTCTATAGAAGCGCTGACCATGGGGCTATGTTCACACTGGGCATTTTGGCTGTGTTTTTTTTTTGTGCAGTAAAAGTGTAGCAAAACCTCTTCTTTTGGCAGGAAATAACCAAGTGGTTTTGGTATGGTTTTTCTGGCGGTTTTTACAGCATTTTTGTACTCCCTCATTGCTTTGTATGGGTGAAAAAATGCTGCAAAACTGTGGCAAAACCACTGAAACTATTGACATGCTGGTTCTTTCGAAAACAGCAAAAACCAAGCAGGCTGACATTTCAGTCAGGGAAAAAACACAGGTGTTTTGTGTATATACATGAGATTTCTGGTACTGTAAAGCCAGAGTTTTATTATCATGGATTTGCATAAAACATATGAATAAACATGCAAACAAAGCGGCAAAAACACTCTGTGTGTGCACACCTGCTTGACTTCTTAGGCTATGGTCACACAATGTTAGTGATAGCCGAGTTCTCGTTGCTCTCTCTTATTTGCACTGTTCACTGAACACTTGCTACTGTATTAGGCCTCCTTCACACGTCCGTGTCTCCGGTACGTGTTTGGTCCCTTTCCTCACGTGCCGGAGACACGGGCACACGTAGAAAGTATTTTTTCTCTGTGTGGTGTCTTTTTTTTAACCCTTTATTGGAGATTCTTAATGGCCGGGTCAAACTTGCCTGACATTAAGAATCTCTGACTTAATACTAGCTGGAAAACAAAGCTAGTATTAACTCATTATTACCCAGCAAGCCACCCGGCTTCAGGGCTGCTGGCAGAGTTGGATACAGCGCCAGATGATGGCGCTTCTATGAAAGCGCCATTTTCTGGGGCGGCTGCGGACTGCAATTTGCAGCAGAGGGGCCCAGAAACCTTGGGCTAAACCCAATCCCCAGCTGTCTAGTTGTACGTGGCTGGACACAAAAATGGGGTGAAGCCCACGTCGTTTTTTTAAAAAATGATTTAATGAAGTTCATGAAATAATTAAAAAAAGGGCTTCCCTATATTTTTAGTTCCCAGCCGGGTACAAATAGGCAGCTGGGGTTTGGGGGCAGCCGTACCTGCCTGCTGTACCTGGCTAGCATACAAAAATATGGCGAAGCTCATGTCATTTTTTTTTCATTTTTTGGCAAAAAAAATAAAAAAAATGCTTCCCTGGATTTTCCATTGCCAGTGAAGGTAACACCAAGCAGTGGGGATTGGATTACCCTTAGCTAGCAATACAAAAAATGCACCGGGAGCCCATATATTTTTTTTTTAATTATTTATTTAAATAACTAAAAACAAAATGGGCTTCCCTGTATTTTGACTGCCTGACATCACAGTACTGTAAAAATAAATCATTAAAAAAAATGACGTAGCGCTCCGCGGTACTTTTGATTCTTAGCGCAGATAAAGCAGACAGCTACGGGTTGCCACCCCCATCTGCCTGGCGTTACCTTGGCTGGCAATCAAAATACAGGGAAGCCCATTAATATTTTTTATTTAAAAAAATAGTTTTAAAAAAAAAAAATGACGTGGGGTCCCCCCATTTTTGATAGCCAGCTAGGGTAAAGCAGATGGCTGTAGCCTGAAAAACACAGCTGGCAGCTTTACCGTGGTTGGTGATCCAATGTGGAGGTCACCCCAGGCTCTTTTTTTATAATTATTTTATAAATAATAATAATTACAAAAAAAAGTAGGGTCTCCCCCCCAAATTGGATCACCAGCCAAGGTAAAGCGGACAGCTGTAGTCTGGTATTCTCAGGGGGGGAGCCATAGTTATTGGCCCTTCACAGCCTAAAAATAGCAGGCCGCAGGCGCCCCAGAAGTGGCGCATCCACTAGATGCACCAATCCTGGCGCTTCACCCCAGCTCATCCTTTGCCCTGGTGCAGTGGCAAACGGGGTAATAAATGGGGTTGATACTAGTTGTAAGGTCAATTGACATCAAGCCCAGCAGTTTGTTGATGTCATGGCGTCTATCAGATACCCAACATCACAAACTGTCAGTACTAACAAAAAAAATAGACAAAAAAAAATGTATTTGAAACAACACTCCCCAAAACATTCCCTCTTTCACCAATTTATTCTAAGGAAAAAAAATAAGGGGGTCCCACGACGAGTCTGGACCATCTAGAATATGGGGGGACATGCTCAGGGAACGTATCCCCCATTTTATAGAAGTGCAGACCCTCCATGTGAGGAGTGTGGGTGCAATGAATCTGCACCCACTCTCCCTGGGTCCACATCAGCAGAGTCCATGTCGTAACTGTTGCTACCAAAGCTGCAATGCCCTGCTCATGAGGCAAGGGCATGCCTAATCAGGAGAACTATTCTACATTTCCAAATATTGGTATTTGCTGATATTATTGCTATTTCACCTACTATATATTGGGGATAGGATCTTGGAGATGGAATACCCCTTTAAGTCCAGTTATCCAGCTGAATGAATACTAAACAACAGAGCTCGCTATTTAGACATGTTTTCTTGTGGCGTATAACGGACTCTCATGTTTTGTAGTCGTTCAGCAGGGCAACTATAAAATCAAATACCTCCATTTGTAAATGTAGTATAGCTCTCCTGATCAATTATGTTCCTTACCTCATGAGCAGGGCATTGCAGTAGCTTACAAATGCATGGTTACTGCCACTCACTGTGTCTGAACACAGGAAGCTGAACTGACAGCCTCTCTGTGCATGCGGAAGCATCTATTATGAAGGAGGGGGCCGCGGAGGATCAATGCTGCACAGGTACCATGGGACACCGGTGGGGTTATAGGGGGTGACCTGGCAGGGCCTGGGGAGGAGTTTTCTGTTGCATGTGTCATGGCACATGCAACAGAAATCAGAGGGGTAGGGTGAATGCGGCTGTCATGCTGCTGTGCACGCAGCCATCTTTGATTTCCGGGAGGGGGTCACGGGGGGGTGGCACTTTGGCGACACTGGGGGACTGGAGGGGATTGGGGAGGAGATTTATCTCCCATCTGACATGTTTGTTTATGCCAGATGGGAGATAAATAATTTTTTACTGGCGCTGTCATTTACTGTAATGTGATCATCGGTATACGGTGTATACCGGTAATCACGTGAGAGGGGACTAGAAAAACCGGCCTGAATCATGATCTCCAGGGTCTCAGCTACCCCCTGAAACCCCGGAGATTTTCTGATGCTGGGAGGCTCTATTCACTTATTTCTGCCTGCTGTTTTTAAACGGCAGATCAGAATAAGGCTACATTCACACGACTGATCCGTTTTGCGGTCCGCAAAAAACGGTCCATTTTTTTCACGGATGCATCCATGTGGCATCCATTTCCGTTCCGTATACGGTCCGTATGTCATCCATTTGTCATCCGTGTGCCTTCCATTTTTTTGCATACTGCAAAAAAACTGAACGAGGGAAAATACATAAATTTACCCAGGATCCATAGCTTCAACCTACATGAGACGGTCACATGTTCACTCCTGTGCCATTTTCTACTGCTTTTCACAGCATAGAGCGCTCTGGTGATTTTCTTGTGCTTGTACACTTCATATCAGTCTTTTCTGTAATTATAATGGCAGAAAGACACATAATGTTCCACTCTCCTGTATTTTGTAATTTTGCACCCTTTGGTGCCTTTCATGTGGCACTTAGCCTTGTATTTAGCCAAAAAAAAATAAATTTAAAAAAAATGACGTGGGGTTCCCCCTATTTTTGATAGCCAGTTAGGGTAAAGCAGACGGCTGCAGCCTGCAGACCACAGCTGGCAGCTTCACCTTGGCTGGTAATCCAAAGCAGAGGGCACCCCACGCTGTTATTTTAAATTAAATAAATAATTAAAAAAAAACAAAAACACATGATGGTCCCCCCAAAATTGGATCACCAGCAAAGTTAAAGCGGACAGCTGAGTTCTGATATTCTCAGACTATGGAGGTCCATGGTTATTGGACTCTCCTCAGCCTAAAAATAGCAGGCCGCAGCCGCCCCAGAAGAAGTGCATCCATTAGATGCACCAATCCTGGTGCTTCACTCCAGCTCATCCCGTTGCCCTGGTGCGGTGGCAAACGGGGTAATATATGGGGTTAATACCAGATGTGTAATGTCACCTGGCATCAAGCCCTGGGTTTCGTGATGTTAGGCGTCTATAAGATACCCGACATCACCAACCCAGTCAGTAAATAAAAAAAAAATAGACGACAAACACATTTTTATTTGAAAAAACACTCCCCAAAACATTCCCTCTTTCACCAATTTATTAGAAAGAAAAACAAATCCAGGTCTGGTGTAATCCAAGGGGGTCCCATGACGATCCATACCATAGTCAATGTCCCAGTCAATGAAGAACAGAATGTTCCATATTGGCTGGGAGAGCAATGCAGTGACCTGAGCTAACATCAATAGGTCAGCCCAGGTCACTGCAGGGCATGACAAGTGCTGCTGTCAGGAGGATAGCGAGGTACATTACCTGCGGTGATCGCTGCACTCCTGATAGCAGAGCTGTCACTGAGTTCAATGACCACCGCCTTCACAACCAAGTATCGCGGGTGCCTGTGACGTCACCGTTAGTGATAATCTCGGGTCGGCAGCGAGAGGAGATGTGACAAGCGGCAGCCATAGAGGACAGTGACAGCGCTGACGTCGGGAGGGCAGGACATCATCACCGCAGGTAAGGAACTTCACTAACCTGACGGCAGCGCTTCTCATCCCCGCGGCTGCTGTCACTGCAGAGTGGGCGGCTGCGGACACAGTACAGTGCGGGCAGCTGTGGACACTGCTAAGCGGGCAGCCGCGGGGTTGGGGCTGGAGCGGGACACAGACTGCAGTGGCATCCGACGGAAGTCACACGGAAGTGCTTCTGTGTGGCTTTCGGGGATTTTTGCACACGTAGCCAGGGTAAACATCAGGTTATTAAGCAAAGCGCTTTGCTTGGATACCCGATATTCACCCTGGTCGCTGACAGCGATGGCTCCCTGCACACGTAGCTGTAAAAAGCCATGCTTTTGGTGATCAAACCATTCTCAAACATAACTTGAACTGCCGAACTTTTAGCAAATCGTTCGACTTCGTCGAACGACTTGAACACCCCTCAAAATCACTCTAACATGTAATTGGCGAACCTCGAACATCGCTCATCTCTAGTTAGGAACCAAAATTATTTATATTTGCCACATCCCAGAATAATGAGAGAGAAAATGTTTTAAGACATTTTTATTACTTTCTGCAAAGTCAGAAGTTTACATACATTTAATTAGTATTTGGTACCAATGCGCTTACTGTACTGAACTGTATGGCTTGGGTCAAACTTGGGTCAAACGTTTTAGATATCGTTCCATCAGCTTCTCACAATAGTTGTAGCAATTTGGGCCCATTTCTCCTGACAGAACTGGTGTAACTGAGCTGTTTGTAGGTTGCACCTTGCTTACACCTGCCTTTAAAAAAAACTAACTGAAGGAGCCAGATCAAATGATGCATGCACACACAGAATGTGGTAAACCCTCCTCATAAAGATGGCATTTATAGACCATAATTAAGACACTGTGCATCTCGTGTATCCATGTGAGATGCACTTATATAGTGCTGATTAGCCCGCCTGACCTAGGCTTCTTGGTGTCATTTATAGGTTACAGTTCAGACACTCTGCATCTCACTCATCTATATGACAGGCTCCTAGTGCAAGCCTTATTAGTGTGCATGTCTTACGCTAAGCAGCTGCCGCCCTCCATTCTAGCTTGAAGGGTTGAGTGGCTGTATCATGAGCATCTTGCACCAGGGCTGCAGCCCCCTTTATGAGGAGGGTTTACTACAATGTGAGTTTGCAAGCATCATTTGATCTGGATCCTTTGGTGAGTTTTTTTGATACAGTTCTATGTGGTTTTTCTTGCACCTACCTTTTCAGCTTTGCCCATAAATTTCCAATCAGATTGAGATCAGGGCTTTGTGTTGACCACTCCAAAACATTGACTTTGGTATCTTTTAATTAGATAATCTTATAATTCTTAAATGGAAGAAGTTTGTGGACCACCAGAACTCTTCCTAGACCTGGCCATCCAGCCAAATTGAGCCATTGTGGGAGAAAAGCCTTGGTGAGAGAGGTAAAGAAAAACCCCAAAATCACTGTGGCTGAGCTCCAGAGATGCAGTAGGGAGAAAGTGCCACAAAGTCAACTATCACTGCAGCCCTCCACCAGTAGGGATTTAGTGGCAGAGTGGACCGATGGAAGCCTCTCCTCAGTGCAAGACATAAAAAGAAAAGAAAAATCTGTACAACAGCTTGATTACAAAAGGTACAAATAGTTTTATTAGATTTTATAAAGGCATTATAGCAAATACAAAAAATGCAAGGAAATGTAAAAGCAGTGAAATTAAATGGTAAACACCAGCAGATGGCGCCCTCACACCACATAGGCATGTAAGTCCGCTCTAAAATAAGCCGACACTAATGACAGCCCAGCTGACAGCTGCCCGTGAAAGGCCGAAGTGTTCCAAAGATAGAAGTGTGCTGATAAACACACAATGTCCCACCATGACCATAAAATGAATTCAATAAGCCATGTGGCAGTATACAAAAGATTTGCAAGGTCATAGTACTAAGCAGACAAACATACCTAAGTGTGGGATGAGGGGTGAAGCCCGACCTATAGGTTTCGTATTGATCCTTCTTCCGGGGGTGGAAGGATGAAAGTCAACTATCACTGCAGCCCTCCACCAATAGGGATTTTGTGGCAGAGTGGACCGATGGAAGCCTCTCCTCAGTGCAAGACATACAGTATAAAAGCGCACATAGAGTTTGCAAAAAAACACATGAAGGATTCCCAGACTATGAGAAATAAAATTCTCTGGTCTGATGAGATGAAGATAAAACTTTTTGGTGATAATTCTAAGCGGTATCTGTGGCGAAAACCAGGCACTGCTCATCATCTGCCCAATATAATCCCAACAGTGAAACATGGTTGTGGCAGCATCATGCTATGGGGGTGTTTTTCAGCTATAGGGACAGGACTACTGGTTGCAATTGAAGGAAAGATGAATGTGGGCAAGTTTAGCGATATCCTGGAAGAAAACATCGTCGAGAGTGCTCTGGACCTCAGACTTGGCCAAAGATTCACCTTCCAACAAGACAAAGACCCCAAGCACACAGCTAAAATAACTAAACAGTGGCTTAAGAACAACTCTGTGACCATTCTTGACTGACCCAGCCAGAGCTCTGACCTAAACCCAATTGAGCATCTCTGGAGAGACCTGAAAATGGCTTTCCACCAATGTTCACCATCCAACCTGATGGAACTGGAGAAGATCTGCAAGGAAGAATGGCAGAGGATCTCCAAATCCAGGTGTGAAAAACTTGTTGCATCATTCCTAAGAAGATTCATGGCTGTACTAGCTCAAAAGGGTGCATCTACTCAATACTGAGCAAAGGGTCTGAATACTTATGAGTGATATTTCAGTTTTTCTTGTTTAATAAATTTGCAAATATTTCTATATTTCTAGCTCTTTTTGTCAAGATGAGGTGCAGAGTGTACATTAATGAGAAAAAAAATAACTTTTTTTAATTTACCAAATGGCGGTGTGACGCCCTGGGCAAGCCAGGGGTCACAGGTCATCACACCACCACACCCTACACCCCAGTTAGGAACACCTAGGCTACCAAAATCCTTGTTGCCTTCCTCCAGGGGCTGATGTTCACACCAGGGGGTGGGCCAGGCGGTTGGCTTTGCCCACCAAGGAGTTCACAGCCCTGGAGGTGGGAAGAACCAGGCAGTTTAGCTCAGGCAGAGCTTGAGTGAGGAACAGAGTGCAGTTTAGGAAGTGAAATTAGAAGGAAGTGAAGTGGTAGAGGAGCAAAGGAGAGAAGCTTGAGTGAAGGAGTAAAAGTGACAGTAAGAAAGCCTGAAGCTGGTCCGGGTGTGTGCCCCGGACTGAGAGACAGCAAGGTCAGCAGACGGCGGTGACTGTCCGCAGGGGTGACTGCTCGGAGGTTGCTGGAAGGACCACGGACGGGTGGTGACCCAGCGGTCTGGAGCAGTATACGAAGGACAGTCAGCACCAGTGGCAGGGGCCTTTCGGATCCCGGCAAGGCTAGGAGTCGCCGTGAATTTGCCAAATCCATTAGTGAAGGGGACGACTGTCTCCCAACAACCAAGTCCCGATTGAAGGCAACAGTCCAACTGTTACAGAGAGACACCGCCACCGCCAGGGCACCAGTTTCTCAGGGCCAGCGCCTGCGGGCAAAGTAGGGCTCCTCTGGCCCATATCCAAGCCGGGGAGCGGGTTACCGGTGGGAACCCATCGCAACCATCATCATCTTAGGTGCGGGAAAAGGGACCGTCACCGTCAACTACTGGGGAAAAGCAAGTGCAGCCGTCCGTGGGAACCGTCTTTCCAGCCGTGTGTTTTACCGAGAACTGTGTTATCGTCTCAGGCTGCACCCCACCAAGCCCTGCATCATCCACCTCATCACTGGGCCCCGGGAGCACCACAACTCCTACCCACGGAGGGCACATCAACAACTGGCTGCTCCATACCATCACTCCCGGGCTCCCCATACGGAGCAGCGGTGGTGTTAACAAATCACCACAACCGTGGGTGGCGTCACAGACAATAATCAATCCCCTCACCCAAAAACCCCCTTTCACTCACGGGCGAGGAGCGCCGCTCGAGTCCCCGGGATCCGGCCCATCGCTCGAGCCACCGAGCAGCAGCAGCAGGCCGCAGCAGCCGCAGCGGCGGCCGGACCCGAGCAGTGGAAGAGCGCGGCATCCCCTCCTCCGCCTGCGACAACTTGGCGTCACGAACAGGATCTTACCGCTCTGCCGTTGGGTAGAGGAGCGCCTTGTGACCACCGGAGGTATCCGGCTGAAAAATTTCAGAAGTCGCCATCTTTGGCGCGAAAAGTTCCCGCTCGAGCGTCTTCTCGATTAGCAGAGGCGCGAAGGCCAAAAACCCTGCCCCAATAGAGGAGGGGCCGGAAAGAAGCTAAGGGGGACGCGATGGTGGCTGGCTGCATGTGAGAGCAGCTATAAAAGCAGGGACGCCAGGACTCTGCAGACATCTTGTTCCTGGGAAAAGCCGCCAGCAGCATGTGGATGCCGTCCCGCGACACCGTAGCCCCCGCGCCTGGAACCGCGGCGTTGGTGGAGATCCGGACCGCGCAGCTCTACCAACGGCTGCAAGTCAGGATGCAGCTCCTCAGTGGAGGAGTGGGAGACCGACATGGTGGACGTTATAGCAGCCGTGCGGAGACGCGAGGAGGAAGCGGAGGAAGGGAGGGTGAGTGACCCATGCCCCGATGCCCTTGAAGGGCCGATCATCGCGGCTGCGGGACCCGGTCCAAGCCCTCTTCCCCCGCTGCCTCCCTCGCCACCCGTCTCGGAGGCCGTGACCCCGCCACTAGGCCCGCTACCACCGCAACTGGTAGCAATACCCAGCATGCCCGCCCAGGCGGGCCGACCTGCAGCCAGAGCCCGTAGTCAACCGGAGGTGTTGCCCTGGAAGGCTCCGAAAACCGTACCAGAGGCGTCTCCAGAGAAAGTCCCCAAGCCGAAGCTGATGAACCGTTCCAAGCCGGAGGCCCAGCTGTGGAAAGCCCCTGTGCCCATCCCCCACACCTCAGCTGAGGTAGCGCCGGGTTGTCGCTGCAAGGCGGCGCCCAAGGCCAAGACGCCGCGGGACTTGCCGCCCAGATCCCTGACAGTGGGCAACGTCCAGAATGTCCCGCGGGGCCCGACCCGTGCGCCGGAGCTTGCAGCAGCGCCGTATTGGGACAGGGAGCCGGTACCGCTGGGCCTGGAGATCGGTGAGAGAGAGAGGAAGAAGGCGGAGCTGGTGGCCCGAGCAATTACAGAGAAAGAGAGCCTCCGTCAAGCCACGTTCCGGGTCCGAGGCCCGCTGTACGAAGGGCAGGTGAGGCGGTTTGATGTCCGCCGGGGCTATGGGTTTATATATGAACCGGGCCTGGAGGCCGAAGTGTTTGTAGCCTGGCGGGATGTGAATGCCCACCTGCCTGAGGAGCATCCCGGCCGTAACCTAATGCCGGGCGACATTGTGCAGTACACCTGGCACTGTGGGGAGAGGGGGTGGTTTGCGCTGGACGCTAAGCTAAGTGGTAGCCAGGAGTCCCGAGTGAGCACCGCGCCCCCTCCCTCAGGTGATGTTGAGGACCCGGAGTAAGGGCAGCGGATGCCCGCTGCAGCCGTCCCCGTTGGGACCACCAGTCAGCATGTTTACAAGTTTGTTTGAAAGTTGGAAAATGATAAAAGAAAATGATTACCGGAGCTTTACCTGATTAACCGTGATTGAGGAAACCAGCCGTTGCCGGCACCGTTGTCCCCGTGGGGACCGTTTAAAAAGTTTTGCATGGAGGACTTTCCATGGACAAGCCCGTGAACTTGCAGGGCAACCACAAATGTTAGTGGCTTGTAAATAAGTTGTTTCACCGTTACCGTTTCCGCAGTTGCCGCCTCCGGAGAGGCAGGTTGGAGGGAGGGCCCTCAGCAGAGCAGGCTGGGGCCCAGCCACCACAGGAACCAGTGGCTACCCTCTGGAGGGGAAGGACAGATCCCGCTCGGGTAACTTGTGCTGGACTGGGGTCAAGGGGTGCTGCCTGGGCTTTAGGGGCAGCATCAGGGCCAGGTTACTTGGGTGGGAGAGAGCGGAGACCGTAACCGTAAACCGTTTGCAACGTTTAAGAAATGTGCCTCCCGTTGTGGGATGATGTTATAATTTGTATTATGTTACCGTTTTACCCTTTTTATATATTTTACAGAAAATAAAACCGGTGTTGGACGGGCAGCCCGCGGACGGTCTGCATTTTGCTAAGGGGGAATGTGACACCCTGGGCAAGCCAGGGGTCACAGGTCATCACACCACCACACCCTACACCCCAGTTAGGAACACCTAGGCTACCAAAATCCTTGTTGCCTTCCTCCAGGGGCTGATGTTCACACAAGGGGGTGGGCCAGGCGGTTGGCTCCGCCCACCGAGGAGTTCACAGCCCTGGAGGTGGGAAGAACCAGGCAGTTTAGCTCAGGCAGAGCTTGAGTGAGGAACAGAGTGCAGTTTAGGAAGTGAAATTAGAAGGAAGTGAAGTGGTAGAGGAGCAAAGGAGAGAAGCTTGAGTGAAGGAGTAAAAGTGACAGAAAGAAAGCCTGAAGCTGGTCCGGGTGTGTGCCCCGGACTGAGAGACAGCAAGGTCAGCAGACGGCGGTGACTGTCCGCAGGAGTGACTGCTCGGAGGTTGCTGGAAGGACCGCGGACGGGTGGTGACCCGGCGGTCTGGAGCAGTATACGAAGGACAGTCAGCACCAGTGGCAGGGGCCTTTCGGATCCCGGCAAGGCTAGGAGTCGCCATGAATTTGCCAAATCCATTAGTGAAGGGGACGACTGTCTCCCAACAACCAAGTCCCGATTGAAGGCAACAGTCCAACCGTTACAGAGAGACACCGCCACCGCCAGGGCACCAGTTTCTCAAGGCCAGCACCTGCGGGCAAAGTAGGGCTCCTCCGGCCCATATCCAAGCCGGGGAGCGGGTTACCGGTGGGAACCCATCGCAACCATCATCATCATGCTTAGGTGCAGGAAAAGGGACCGTCACCGTCAACTACTGGGGAAAAGCAAGTGCAGCCGTCCGTGGGAACCGTCTTTCCAGCTGTGTGTTTTACCGAGAACTGTGTTATCGTCTCAGGCTGAGTGAGTACCACAGTGCCGCAAGGCACAGCGCTGCCCCCACGTCCCTGCACCCCACCAAGCCCTGCATTATCCACCTCATCACTGGGCCCCGGGAGCACCACAACCCCTACCCACGGAGGGCACATCAACAACTGGCTGCTCCATACCATCACTTCTGGGCTCCCCATACGGAGCAGCGGTGGTGTTAACAAATCACCACAACCGTGGGTGGCGTCACGGACAATAAACAATCCCCACACCCAAAAACCCCCTTTCACTCACGGGCGAGGAGCGCCGCTCGAGTCCCCGGGATCCGGCCCATCGCTCGAGCCACCGAGCAGCAGCAGCAGGCCGCAGCAGCCGCAGCGGCGGCCGGACCCGAGCAGTGGGAGAGCGCGGCGTCCCCTCCTCCACCCGCGACAGCGGAAATGAAAGAAAGAGTAAAAAATGTAAAAGGGTCCGAATACATTCCGCACCCACTATATATACTATATATATATATATATATATATATAGCAGAAAGGAAGCAAATGTATAATCTTTCTCTCTTGTGCAAAGGAGAACCATGTGTTTTAAATTAACTTTTTAGATGGGAGGAGTCTTCGACACCTGGCAATACACCCCCCCCCCCATGACAGTACAGTTTACAGCCAATGAGAGGGGAAATTAACCTTGGTCACGGGCTTCTATATATCTGACCTCATTTCCAGACCCATACGGGTTCAAGGGTACCCCATTGCTGTGTAATAAAAAAATAAAGAAAGAAACAAAATAAAGCAAGAGCTTCGCACTTATCGAGTCTCAGGAGCAGCTGTAACTGCTTCCAGGTCCGTTCATTATACTTCCAGGGCCGCACATTGTCCTTCATGCATATCCACTGGTTCTCCCGCCCACAAGCATCTGTGATTGGATGCAGTCAAACAATGCCCCCATGCTAACTGACAGTGTGTCTGACGTTTCCAATCACAGACCCTGTTTTACGGGGGCACTATCGGATTAGGATAAAGGTGGTGAATATCCCAATCAAGAGTCAGGGTCCACTGTGCTCCAAGATGGTAAAGGAGCTGCTGGCAACCCGTAGGTCAGGCGGATAATACAGAGGTTGGTGGCTCTGAAATGATATGAACCTGATCCAAGTTAGGTGTCACTTGGACCAGGACTATTGTGAACCCTGTTTTCTTCACAGGGTTCACACACCAAAGCCAGGAAGACCCCTGTTAACACCAGAGGGGTCCTGCGGTATACTGTCCGTGTGCATAGGGGCACACCCAGGACAGTCAGCGCAGAAGCTGCAGCCCAGTTAACTCCACTGGGCTGCTACAACAGGACTGGAGCAATAGGAGGGGAAGTTCGGCACCTGACCCTATCATGCCGAGCCTCGAATCTTGGCGTGACAGGCACTGGACGCCTAACCCTACTTAATGCTTTCAGAACTAGTGGGTGACTGCAATGTGGCTCTATCATAAGGAGAATGAAGACTGCACACCTCCTTGCGGTCTCCACACCCTTTTATCACCTAAGGACCGCCTCAAACTCATTGTGAGCCATGACATGGCAAGAGACGCCGGATGTGCGTCACTTTCGATTTGACCCCACCGACATCACACCTGCGATGTCGTAGTGTGCAAAGCCGGGCAAAGTGTGGGAGCATGCTCAGTAGCCTGAATTGAGGGCTTAGCCTCAGAAATAGTATTAACAAGCTGAGCATGCTCACCAGGCGAAACACTGCACATAGGCTCTGGTTGGGGCAAATCGGCATGCGCATACGCCCTAGCCACCTCTCCACTCATAGATGTGGAGGGAGAAGCAACCAGCTGGATGACCTGAGGCACAGCCAAAAATGGCAGCTGGTGCCTGGGGATAGTAGGAATCACAGCAGGCTGCTTGCGGCTACGGCGCCGCCGATTTGTTATACCTTGTCTGCATGTCTATATCGTAAAGTAAAAATAAATAAAAAAAAAACTGACATAAGGTCCCCCCCATATTATGATACCCAGCCCAAATAAAGCAAGCTGCAGCCACCAGCTGTGTGCTTATCTTGGCTGTGTATCAAAATAAGAAGTACCGCATTCATCTTTTTTTTTTAATAATTTAAATAAATAATTTAAAAAGCAGTATGCGGTCTCCCCAATTTTGATACATAGCTAAGATAAACCCTTAAACCCTGACAGCTGGGAGCTGGTATTCTAAGGCTGGGGAGAGCCATGCATATTGGGCACTCCAGCCGAAAAATAGCAGCCTACAGCCACCCAGAATTGTCGCATCCATTGTCGCATCTATTACCTGACTCTCCCCGATTGCCCTGGTGTGGTCGCAATTGGGGTAACAAGCTCACAGCTGCCACTAAGCCATACAGTAGATTAGTAATGGTAGGTGTCTATGAGACCCCCTATTACTAATCTGTAAGTGAAAAGAAAGAAACAGAAACACACAAAAAAATATTTATTTTTTAAAATACAAAAAAGCACCTTCTTTCATCACTTTATTAACCCAAAAACATCCCTGCAGGTCCGATGAAATCCACACGAGGTCCCACGATGATTTCAGCTCTGCTACATCTGAAGTCATAGAGCGCGATAATGGGATATAACTGCCCACTGTGGACTTCAGGCATAGACTGAGCAGTGATGAGCAGTGATGTCATTCAGGTTAATGCAGCTATAGCAGAAAGTTCCCACAGTCCTCCACCTGTGACCGAAGGTAATTTGACCTTAGGTAACTTCATTAAACTCAGTGACCCCCAGGTATAGTAATGCAATACCATATTTCCTTTACTCAATGTTAGCATTTTAAAGTGCAGCTGTATGTATTTTTGCGGTGAATAATGTGTTTTCAGCTGGCACCTGTTCACACCTGTTGGTCGTGTGGGTCATTTTTTTTTTTTTAATATAATTAGAGGTGCAGGATCAGCCATGATGTGGAGTGGGGGGACAGAACTGCAGGGAGCTTCCTCTCCCGGCATCTGCTCATGCTGTGTGCCCCTCCCTCTCCCTCTCAACTTGTGACCAACCACTGCCGAGAGAGTGATAGAGATGCCCGCAGGGACTACAGGAGGATGTACAACATTATTCATTGTAACTAAGGCATCTTTCACATGTCAATGAAAAACACACATTTTTCACGGACGTGTTGAAGATGCGTATGGCCCTCTGTGTTCTTTGTGTGTTATCAGGAACTTTTTACTCACCTGTCACCAGCATTGCTGTCCATGGTGCTGATGTCTCTGGCGCTGCAGTCACACTTGCTTCCTGGTCCACAGTGCAGTGAATTTTCAATGAGAATGAGCTGGCCCTGAAGCAACTGACTGCAGCGATGGGGAAAGGTAAGTATAGAAATTCATTTTATTTCAAAAACACGTGTTTTCTCTGGAATGTGTCACATGTATAACACCACTGTGTGATCCATGTGACATCAGTGCTGCCAGAGAAAAACTGACCACATGAACACATAGTCTATGAGAAATCATTGATGTGTGCGCAGATCCATAATTCTGGTACATCTAAAAACGGCATCATTCGTACCGGAATCACTGATGTGTGAAGGGGGCCTAATGCTGTAAATCCTCTGTGCACTTTATAGAGATGTAGGTGGTAGATGTAGGTGGCCCCCTTTGTGGGTGCGGGCCCTGGGAATTTACTCAGTTTGCCACCCGTATAACGCTGGCCCTTAATAAAACATTAGCTTAAGGCCCCTTTCACACGTCAGTGATTCTGGTACGTTTGTGCCTTTTTTTAAACGTACCAGAATCACTGACATACGCAGACCCATTATAATGAATGGGTCTGCTCACACATCAGTGATTTTTCACTGCACGTGTCTCCGTGCGGCGTACCCGCGTGTGCGTGATTGCCGCACGGAGACATGTCCATTTTTTTCTGGCATCACTGATGTCCCACGGACCACGCAGTGGTGTGGTCCGTGAAACACGTGCCAGAAAAAAACGTGCTTTTAAAATAAAAAACATTTTAACTCACCCGGCGTCCAGCGATGTCCTCTGCAGCCCGTTCTCCCTGCTGCTTCTGAGCCAGCTCATTATTGTCGCGCATATTCATGATGCGCGACACAGCCGACCAAGAAGCAGCTGCTGCAGGGGTCACCGCCGGCCGGATGCTGCACCGCGGGAGCGATCAGCACCATGGAGAGCGGGAGCGGGCGCAGGTGAGTTGATTACTAAGTGCAATCACGGGCCACGGAGAACGGAGGCCGGATTGCACTTAGACAACCCACGTGTGCCGTGATTCACGGCACACGCAGGGACATGTGCGTGTTTTACACGCCAGTGAAAAACGTCAGTGTTTTTCACTGACGTGTGAAACGGGCCTAAAGCACAAAAAAACAAGCCATCGCCCAGATTCACCCAGTTTCATGGTTGAAAAAATAAAAAAGTTAAGGGTCTGAAATAAAGTTGTAAAGTTGTCCTTTACCGACATAATGGAATGAAATTGATGTCACATAGAGCAGAAAAGATTTATAAAAATTATTATAACAATTTTTAATGTTATAAGAAAACAATATTTTCTGACACATTCTACAATTATACAGTATATATAATTTTGGTATAACTAAATAGGGAAGCTTCTACATTGGAAGCTACAATCAAATCAGAAAGTAATGAGATAAAAATTAGTATTTGAAATTCTTACTTAATAGTAATAGGTTTTAGTTATGCTCTCAGACACAAGTTTGTCAACTAGTTTTTTATAAATATTTTTTTTACCTTAGTGACTTAAAATTAAGTCTAAGAGAACATGAGAAATTAAAAAATCTGCATTTTTTGTTTTATCATTATTTTCAAATTTATAATTTTTCCTATGTCATGAAACATATATCTGCATGAAATTGGGCTCACCAATGCGAGAGAGACTGTCCAGATGGCAAGTCACAGATGGTGAGTGACAATGTTTTCCCCACTGCTACTTAGATTTTGCTTAAAATATATAAAGAAAGGGGCAAAGGAGAAAGTAGGCAAGGGAGTGGAAAATAAGAACATGCCAAGGTATATAAAAAAAGTAAATATATCTTTGAAGCAATTTCTCTTTTCATTTTCAACACTAAAATATGCTAATGTGTCACTTATATAATTTCCTGCGAATACAAAAACGCAATGTACAGTATGACACAGACTGAAATTCAACATGCATGTTTAAAAAGCATTGACTTCTCATCATCTACACACTGTGTGCAAAATTATTAACCCCTTCATCCCCGAGCCTGGTTTTCACCTTCCTCACAAGGCAATTTTTTCAATTCTGATCAGTGTCATCTTGAACGCTTCAATGGATCGTGGGGATTCTGAGAATGTTTTTTGTGACATGATAGTGGTAAGCAATACTTTTTGGCTTATTTGTAAAAATATTATAAATTTAGCAAACATTTTGAAAATGTTGCAATTTTTCAACTTTTAATTTTTATGCCCTTAAACATAAAAGTTATGTCACACAAAATAGTTGATAACATTTCCCACATGTCTACTTCATATCAGCATACAATTTTTAAGTGTTTTTGTTGTTGTTAGTAAGTTAAAAGGGTTAAAATTTTATCAACAATTTCTGATTTTTCCAACAAAATTTACAAAACCATTTTTTTAGGGGTTTTTATCTCCTCTTTCTGTTGCTATTTTTTGATATTTATTAGTGTAGGGACCCACAAGCATGAGGATCCGTGATGAGGATTGTGGGCTTATGTACATTTTCCAATTTACTAACTAATACCTCATATATATTTGAAATATATTTTTTGCACCTTTTTTTAACACGGGGTGCAGCCGGGCCTCTTAATACGGCCGTGCATAGTGGAGTCTCTGTCCGTTGTGTGCTGCAGTGAGTAGTGTCCGGGTAACCCGCCTAACCTAATAGTAAGGGCGTGGTAATAGGTTGCTGGCTGGATACCATGCGCATACGAGTGTGAACAGTGCCCTATGCGCGCCACTAGTGTGCAATTTACCTTGCACCTGTGAAGTGTCCATCATGTTGAGAGGTTTGTCTGCATCCTGTTGGTGCATTAGATGTGTTGGCCTGGGCTAACTGGACTGGTTGCCCTCTTTTTTGCTGTGAGTATACCATTTTTTTAGGGGACAAAATCACATTTGAAGTGGTAATGAGAGGCCAAGGTAACAAAAGTGACATCATTCTAAAAACTGAACCCCTCAATCTGCTCAAAACCACATCGAAGAAGTTTATTAACCCTTCAGGTACTTCACAGGAACTAAAGCAATGTGGAAAGAACACATTGTAATTTTTCCTACAAAAATGTTTTAGCCTCAAATTTTGCATTTTCATAAGGGTAAAAAGAGAAAATGCAGTGTACAAGTTCCTGAACAATTTGTCCTGAGTATGCGATACCCTATAGGGTGGAAATCGCATGGTAGGGCTCAGAAGGGAAGGAGCGTCATTGACTTTTGAACGCCAAATTGGCTGGAATTGTTAGCAAATGCCATGTCGTGTTTGTAGAGCCCCTGATGTATCCAACAGTGGACTTCCCTCACAAGGGACCCCATTTTAGAAACTAGACACCTGGATGTTTGGTGAGTACCTTCAACTCTGAGGTGCTTCGCAGAATTTTATAACACTGAGCCATGAAAATGAAAAAAATACTTTTTTATTACAAAAATGTTACTTTAACCCCAAATCTTTTATTTTCACAAGGGTAACAGGAGATAATGCACAGTAAAATTTGTTCCAATTTCTACTGAGTTTTCTAATACTCCATATGTGGTCAAAACCTACTTTTGAGTCAGGATACAAAGTGAAGAAGGGAAGGAGAGCCATATTTGATTTCAGATTTAGTTGGAATGGTTTGCGGGTGCCATGTCACATTGACAAAGCCCTTAAGGTGCCACAACAGCATAAATTCCACACAAGTGACCCCATTGACTGCACCCATAAATGATCTAATCTATGGGTGCAGTGAGCATATTGACACTATAGGTGTGTCACAAAATTTTATACTATTGGGCGATAAGGAAAATTAGCTACATTTTTACCACTTGTGTTGTTTTAATGCAAGATTTTCAATTTTCACAAACGGAATAGGTAAAAAAAGGCTCCATAATGTGTTATACAATTTAACCTCAATGTGGCAATACCCCACGTGTAACTGTATTGTACTGTTTGGCCACACTGCTGGGCTCGGGAAAGAAGGAGCGTCACTTCATTTTTGGAGCACAAATGTTCCTAGAATAGTTTGCAAACTCCATTTGCACAACCTCTGAGTGCCAGAAGAGAAGAAACTCTCTCAAGTGACCACATTTTGAAAATTACACCCCTCTGGAAGTTCATCTATGTGTGGAGTGACAATTTAGGCTGAGCACATACATCAAGATTTACATTTACATTTATGAAATACATGATTCTTGTGAACCCACGACTGATCCATTTACTATAATGATGCAGCAGAGTTACTCCGGAGTTCATTCACCTCTGTTCCACAGTGTCTGTCTTTTCAAAGTTGAAAAAAAAGTGTTGATGACCATACTTTTGTGCACTCCTATAAAGATGCTTAAAAAGATGGACACCATCGGACCACAGGCCAGATAGGAGTTCAAAGTAACTTCCTATGCCTCATTTTAGTGAATTTTCCGTTAGCAGTTTTGTCTGAATCATGTTATTCAGAGATTTACACGTAATCCCAGGTTTAAGCACTCAGCATAAAATGCAGGAAAAATGTGAGCCACGCCGTACTGCAATGTTTGGAAGGCAGAATAAACAATCAAAAGCAGTTGACGAATTGGCTTTATTTATTTATTTTTTGCACCTTTCACTTGTGGTATAAGGCAGCTTTATTCCTCGGGTGAGTACAATTACATCGATAGCAGATTAATATAGTTTTTTTTATGTTTGGTTACTATCACAGAAAAAAAAGCTTTTTTACCAAATACATGTTTATTGCATCACCAAATTTTGAAGGCTATAGTTTTTTTTACTTTTTTGCCGACAGAATCATGTGAGGGCTTGTTTTTTGCGGTATGAGTTGGAGTTTTAATTTGTACCATTTTGGGACAAATAATATTTTTTGATTTCTTTATATTCCATTTTTTGCAAGGGAGATTCAAGTAGAATCAATAATTCAGAATTTATTTATCCGCCTTTGACATTGTCAAAAAGTTGTAAGATAGCGTTAAGGGGGCTTTACACGCTACGACATCGCTAATGCGAAGTCGTTGGGGTCACGGAATTGGTGACGCACATCCGGCTGCATTAGCGATGCCGTTGCGTGTGTCACCTATGAGCGATTTTGCATCATCGCAAAAACGTGCAAAATCGCTCATCGGTGACATGGGGGTCCATTCTCAAATATCGTTACTGCAGCAGTAACGAAGTTGTTCCTCGTTCCTGCGGCAGCACACATCGCTATGTGTGACACCGCAGGAATGAGGAACCTCTCCTTACCTGCCTCCCGGCCGCTATGCGGAAGGAAGGAGGTGGGTGGGATGTTACGTCCCGCTCATCTCCGCCCCTCCGCTTCTATTGGGCGGCGGTTCAGTGACAGCTGTGACGTCGCTGTGACACGTTGTGCGGCACGGGCAGCGATTTGCCCAAGTCGCACAACAGATGGGGGCGGGTATCCACGCTAGCAATATCGGTACCCATATCACAGCATGTAAAGCGGCCTTTATTCGTCAGGTCAGTGTGATAACAGTGATACATTTATACACTTTTTGAAAGTTTTGCTACTTTTACACCATAACAAACTATTTTATAGAAAAAAAAATTGATTTTGCAGTGCTGTATTCAGAGAACTATAATTTTTTTAAATTCTTGGCGGTACCTTTTTTTTTTTTTAAATATTACTTTTTGATCGCGTTTTATTCCACTTTTTTGTCAGCTGTATAAGTTATCATTACTGCTTTGATGGGGGTATATATAATGATGTATCTTCGGTGAAGCAGTCCCATACAGTATATCATAGGTATTCATAGGAGTAGTGGAGCACGGAGAGGGCTGGGAAGGGAAAGATACAAAGTCCAAAGGGTGGAGATGATATAGTCACACATGGTTAAGAGCAGGAACATTCTATTGTATAGAAAAATTAAAAAATAAAATAAGAAGTATGTATTAGTAACATTACCCACTAAAAAGACACACAGTGAAAGGAAAAACGCTTTTAATCAAAACACTTGCAAGACATTACAAGAATGAGGAAAAAGCTTAGAGATTCATTTAAACCAGCAACATAGTACTCAATGTGACAATCCATCTGGCTTCACATTGAGACAAACTTTTTGTTAATTGCCACCCCCCCCCCCCGATGCCTCCATGTGTGACGTCAATACCAAGTACCTACAGGGATCTGATGAGGCATTTTAAAATGTCATGGTAAAGTCTTCAATACAGAAGGGTCATCAGTCGACCTGGCAGCACAAATGTCTGTAACATGCTCACGTGTTCTCACACGTAACTCATGTGATGTGAGGCCAATAAAGATAAGTGAGCAACTGCAAGTGTCGTATTATATTACATACATGGTACCGCATGTGATATATTCCCTAATGTCAAATTGTTGGACTGCATCAGCAGAGGAAAACATGGTGCCTCTGCTGATGTTGACACAGGCCACACAGTGTCCATATGGAAAGCAGCCTTTTCTCAGGCTAGCAGATCCAAATGGCTTGGGGATCACAGGGACATAATGATTTTGCACCAATAAGTCATTGAGATTCCTTGAGCATCTCAATGTCATGCATAGGGCTTCAGGGAGACAGCCACATAGTGGGGACTCAGATTGAAGAACAGGACATTTATATAAAATTGACCATATTTAAGGCTACTTTACATGCTGCGACATCGCTAGCGATCTCATTAGCGATGTGAAATTCTAGAGCTCAAGTGCGATCTTTCGAGATCGCACATGCGTAAAATAACCTATGTGCGATCTCAAAAGGTCGCACTTGCGATCTAGAATTTCACATCGCTAATGAGATCCCTAGAGATGTCGCAGCATATAAAGTAGCCTTAAGCGGGCTTTACACACTGCGATATCGGTCCCGATCGGTTCCCGATCGGTTCCCGATTAGGAATAGTGCATGAGCCCGCATTAAAGGGATAGACACTGCCAAGGACTCTGAAAAGCCGGGAAGTACAAGCTGTTCAGTGCTCAGAGACATGGTCAAGGTAAGGCAGGCTGAAACTGATCGCCTCTGAACAAGACACAGAGGTTAAAATGTTATGACTGGGTCAAGCAATA
The DNA here is from genome assembly GCF_048569485.1 of Anomaloglossus baeobatrachus. Lineage (NCBI taxonomy): Eukaryota > Metazoa > Chordata > Amphibia > Anura > Aromobatidae > Anomaloglossus > Anomaloglossus baeobatrachus. The sequence continues at coordinate 343,886,212 of NC_134353.1, read as the reverse complement.
TCTCAAGACAGATTTTTCAAAGATTTTCTGGACTGATGAAATGAGAGTGACTCTTGACAGAATAGATGAATAGTAGTGATGAGCGAGTACCAAAAAGCTCGGGTGCTCGAGGCTCGGGCCGAGCATCCCAAGATACTCGTGTACTCGGCCCGAGCACCGAGCCCAATGTTATCCTATGGGAGACCCGAGTATTTTTCTGAAATGACCCCCGGCAGCATGTAGAAACCCTAAAAATGTCACAAAAGTCTCAGAAGAGTGCTCAAATGACATGGCAACAGCATGGGGAAGACCCCTTGAAGCATTTATCACTCAAAAGTCACAGCTGTGAACAATTTTGTCCACGTTTTACGCCATTTTTACGGACTCACCAGAAAACCTTCCAAAATGACCCCAAAATGAATTTTCATGGCGGAAATGTTAAGGGCACATATCCAATAGTGAGATAGAGCTGGTGTATGTTACTTTTTGAGATTATTACATGAAATATTTTACATAAAAACATTGTGTGGCACTCCGATGTCCAAAACGCATGTTTTGTGCTTTTTACTAGCGATGTCGGTAATTATTTTTTTCATTCTACCTCCCGTCGGTTGGTCTCGCTCTGTCGGTCTCTCTCTGTCTTGTCTGTCCCCCTCTCACAGTCTGTCGGTCAGTCTCCCCCCTCTCTCATACTTACCGTTCCCCGATCACTGCCGCGGCGCTGCACAGCTGTTCACTAAACTCCGGCGGCTTTTCCTCTTTTGAAAAAGCCGGCCGCTTATTAAACAATCTCGTATTCCCTGCTTTCCTGCTTTTCGGCGCCTATGATTGGTTGCAGTGAGACACGCCCCCACGCTGAGTGACAGGTGTCTCACTGCACCCAATCACAGCAGCCGGTGGGCGTGTCTATACTGTGCAGTGAAATAAATAATTAAATAATAAAAAAAAACGGCGTGCGGTCCCCCCAATTTTAATACCAGCCAGATAAAGCCATACGGTTGAAGGCTGGTATTCTCAGGATGGGGAGCTCCACGTTATGGGGAGCCCCCCAGCCTAACAATATCAGTCAGCAGCCGCCCAGAATTGCCGCATACATTAGATGCGACAGTTCTGGGACAGTACCCGGCTCTTCCCGATTTACCCTAGTACGTCGGCAAATTGGGGTAATAAGGAGTTAATGGCAGCCCATAGCTGCCAATAAGTCCTAGATTAATCATGTCAGGCATCTCCCCGAGATTCCTTCCATGATTAATCTGTAAATTACAGTTAAAAAACACACACACCCAAAAAATCCTTTATTAGAAATAAAAAACACTAACAAAGTCCCTCATCACCAATTTATTAACCCCGACAAACCCTCCATGTCCGGCGTAATCCACAGTCCTCCAGCGTCGCATCCAGCTGTGCTGCATGAAGGTGGCAGGAGCTGCAGAATACACCGCCGCTCCTGTCAGCTTCACACAGCAACTGAAGACAGCCGCGCGATCAGCTGAGCTGTCACTGAGGTTACCTGGATCCAACGGTGGATGCAGCGGTAAAAATTGGTGATGAGGGACTTTGTTATTGTTTTTTATTTCTAATAAAGGATTTTTCGGGTGTGTGTGTTTTTTAACTGTAATTTACAGATTAATCATGGAAGGTTTCTCGGGGAGACGCCAGACATGATTAATCTAGGACTTATTGGCAGCTATGGGCTGCCATTAACTCCTTATTAACCCGATTTGCCAACGCACTAGGGTAAATCGGGAAGAGCCGGGTACAGTCCCAGAACTGTCGCATATAATGTATGCGGCAATTCTGGGCGGCTGCTGACTGATATTTTTAGGCTGGGGGGCTCCCCATAACGTGGAGCTCCCCATCCTGAGAATACCAGCCTTCAGCTGTATGGCTTTATCTGGCTGGTATTAACATTGGGGGGACCGCACGCCGGTTTTTTAAAATTATTTATTTATTTATTTTACTGCACAGTATAGACACGCCCACCGGCTGCTGTGATTGGGTGCAGTGAGACACCTGTCACTCAGCGTGGGGGCGTGTCTCAGTGCAACCAATCATAGGCGCCTGTGGGCGGGGAAAGCAGGGAATATGAGATGGCTGTGTGCAGAGCACAGCGCGCCCGCCGGTATAAAGGCTCGGTCACGCTGTGCAGGCCGGCCAATAACTGCAATTCCACAACTAACAGGGCTGTGGCATTACAGTGGTCTGCCAGCCAATCCCTGCATGAGGGCTGGCTCTCAAAAGAGCGCCAACATGCAGGGATGAAGACCACGAGTACAGCACGAGTATCGCGAAATTACTCGGTACCCGCCGAGTAGCCCGAGTACAGTGATACTCGTGCGAGTACCGAGTATAACAAGCATACTCGCTCATCACTAATGAATAGGCCTTCACTTTGACTAAAGGCTACTTTACACGCTACGACATCGCTAGCGATCTCATTAGCGATGTGAAATTCTATATAGCAAGTGCGATCTTTTGAGATCGCACATAGGTCATTTTACGCATGTGTGATCTCGACAGATCACACTTGCGATCTAGAATTTCGCATCGCTAATGAGATCACCAGCGATGTCGCAGCATGTAAAGTAGCCTTAAGTCAATAGAAAGCTGGGGTACTGCTATGAGCTGGTATTATAAAGGATGAGATGGTTGGACCTTTGAAGACGGACTCAAAATCAACTCCCAAACCTAGAGTCAGTTGTGAAAAAACACTTTTTTCATGTAGTGATACAGGAAAAAGTCTGCATCTTTCAAGAAAACCATGATGTTAATGCAGGACAATTCTCTATTGCAATAAAGAAATTACACCTGACTTGAACCCTACTGAGAACAAGGGGGCCCTTCTTAAATGGGATATTTACAGTGAAGGAAAACAGTCCACCTCTCTGAACATTATCTGGGAGACGTTGGTGCTACTCAAAAAGTTGGTAATTAGGGATGAGCGAATGTATTCGTCACTATTCGGTATCCAATGGATAACAGGCTATTCGAGACATTCGGTATCCGATGAATAAAACAACATCCGCTCCGATACTTTCATTTTCATTTCTCACTTCCTGGCGCCTGTTTTCCAGCCAATGAACACATCTGATGTTGCTTGCCCTCACAGTAATGCGCAGCCGTCTTTGCTGTGGTGTTACTGTGATTGGGTTGGCCGCACTGCGTCATAGGGGCAATATACGCTATTTTGTGAACAGCAGTCATTGGGGAGCTGGCGGGAGTTGGTGGTATAGATAGACTGTCTGTCGGTCTCTTTGTCTGTCGGTCTTTCCCTCTCCACCCCTCTCTCATACTCACCGATCACTGACCAATCACCGACGTGGCGCTGCTGTCACACTGCTCCGGTGGCTTCTCCTGCTTTTCAAAATGCCCATTATTCCATCTCGTATTCCCTGCCACTGGCGTCTATGATTAATTGCATTCAGATCCGCTCCCACACTGATTGACAGCTGTCTCAGTGAAACCAATCACAACCGCCGGTGGGCGGGTCTATGTAGTGCGGTAAAATAAATAAATAATTTTAAAAAAACGGCATGCGGTCCCCCCCAATTTTGATACTAGCCAAGATAAAGCCACACGGATGAAGGCTGGTATTCTCAGGATAGGGAGCCCCACGTTATGGGGAGCCCCCCAGCCTAAAAGTATCAGCCAGCAGCTGCCCGGAATTGCTGCATCCATTAGATGCAACAGTCCCGGGACTCTACCCGGCTCATCCCTAATTGCCCTGATGCGGTGGCAATCGGGGTAATAAGGAGTTAATGACAGCCCATAGCTGCCACTAAGTCCTAGGGTTAATCATGGCAGGCGTCTGAGACACCCCCCCATGATCAACCTGTAAGAAAATAAACACACACAACCGATAAATCCTTTATTTGGAATAAAAGACAAAAAAACACCCTCTTTCACCACTTCATTAAACCCAAAACATCCCTCAGGTCCGACATAATCCACACGAGGTCCCGCGATGCTTTCAGCTCTGCTACATGAAGCTGACAGGAGCGGCCGTAGAACACCATCGCTCTCTGTCAGCTCCACGCAGCAACTGAAGTGAGCCACGCGATCAACGATGACGTCACTCAGGTTACCCACGCTGATCGCGCATCTCACTTCAGTCACTCAGGGGATTTGCAGTCACCGGTGAGTCCTTCACCTGTGATCGCAAATCAGGCTGCGCCACAGACAGAGCCGCGCGATGACAATGAAGTGGGGTGAAGTTCATCCAAGTTCATTCTGATCGCGCGGCTCTGTCTCACAGCTAGCCAAACACAGCATTTTGGATGCTTTTTGAAATGCACATGCAGTGTAAAGTATGAGGAAGGAAATGTGAATGAGCAGAGCTGCAGTGTAAAGCATGACAAAAGGGAAAATGAATGAGCAGAGCTGTAGTGTAAAGCATGACAAAAGGGAATGTGAATGAGCAGAGCTGCAGTGTAAAGCATGGGAAAGGAAACGTGAGTGAGCAGAGCTGCAGTATAAAGTGCGGGAAAGGAAACGTGAATGAGCAGAGCTGTAGTGTAAAGCATTGTAAAGGAAACATGAATGAGCAGAGCTGCAGTGTAAAGCATGGGAAAAGAAAAGGGAATGAGCAGAGCTGCAGTGTAAAGCATGGGAAAGGAAATGTGAATGAGCAGAGCTGCAGTGTAAAGCATGGGAAAGGAAATGTGAATGAGCAGAGCTGCAGTGTAAAGCATGGGAAAGGAGACGGGAATGAGCAGAGCTGCAGTGTAAAGCATGGGAAAGGAAACGTGAGTGAGCAGAGCTGCAGTATAAAGTGCGGGAAAGGAAACGTGAATGAGCAGAGCTGTAGTGTAAAGCATTGTAAAGGAAACATGAATGAGCAGAGCTGCAGTGTAAAGCATGGGAAAAGAAAAGGGAATGAGCAGAGCTGCAGTGTAAAGCATGGGAAAGGAAATGTGAATGAGCAGAGCTGCAGTGTAAAGCATGGGAAAGGAAATGTGAATGAGCAGAGCTGCAGTGTAAAGCATGGGAAAGGAGACGGGAATGAGCAGAGCTGCAGTGTAAAGCATGGGAAAGGAAACGTGAGTGAGCAGAGCTGCAGTATAAAGTGCGGGAAAGGAAACGTGAATGAGCAGAGCTGTAGTGTAAAGCATTGTAAAGGAAACATGAATGAGCAGAGCTGCAGTGTAAAGCATGGGAAAAGAAAAGGGAATGAGCAGAGCTGCAGTGTAAAGCATGGGAAAGGAAATGTGAATGAGCAGAGCTGCAGTGTAAAGCATGGGAAAGGAAATGTGAATGAGCAGAGCTGCAGTGTAAAGCATGGGAAAGGAGACGGGAATGAGCAGAGCTGCAATATAAAGCATGGGAAAGGAAATATGAATGAGCAGAGCTGCAGTGTAAAGCATGGGAAAAGAAAAAGGAATGAGCAGAGCTGCAGTGTAAAGCATGGGAAAGGAAATGTGAATGAGCAGAGCTGCAGTGTAAAGCATGGGAAAGGAAACGTGAATGAGCAGAGCTGCAGTGTAAAGCATGACAAAAGGGAACATGAATGAGCAGAGCTGCAGTGTAAAGCATGACAAAAGGGAACGTGAATCAGGAGTGAGAGAGAGAGAGAGACCAGGCATGATTCCAGATGATTTCCAACCTTCTACAGGCTGTGCCCCTACTGTTTCTTCTCAATTTCCCCTCTTTTACTTTGGTTTGAGGGGAGTTATTGCCTTGTATTGTGAAGAGGTCTCATGCCATAGTGTCAAGGAATACATCCTGGAGTCTCCTCCAGCCATTACATGCTCCATCTCCAATAGCACAGGAATTGACCTTGTCCTGATTCCTACGTTTAAATTCCCCCTTCTCTATACCTACAAGGTGGTACCTATTAGGTTTAGGTCATTATCCAGGCAACACTGGATCCCTGATTTACCCGGGGTATTATTAACCCATCCATGATATTAATATTAGGACCCTGCTGTCCATATTCTGGACTCACATACATCTCATTAAGCCTCTACAGGCTGTTGGTTACTATAACGATACTCATTACCTGTGTACCTACTAATACACCTATCTATCACCACCACCTAGCCTCTTTACAGGTCGTTCAGCGATGATAATTCCCTGTGAATTAACCCACATATTCTCTGTGTTAATCCCTCTGATGGTCCAATTTTGATAAAGGCCTGGTAATAAGGTAATCGCTACGTAATAATGAGGTTAGGGCTAGCTGTGTATTATCAGCTGGCCCTAAGCCCGAAATTCATGGTGTCATGCCAGTATTAGACATGGCCACCATAAATTTCTAGTAAAGATAAAAAAAACACAAGACAGAGAAAAATATTTTTATTAGAAATAAAACACAACAAAATGAGTGATTCCATCTTTATTGAAATAAAGAACCCCCCTTCTTCGCCGTAGTCCTGGGTCGAGGGTCCCAAGATGTCCAATCCAGATCCAATATCATCTGATGATGATGGTTTGCTGGAAGGAAAACCAATGAGATGATGTGTCAGGTTCAAGGACATGAATCACATGACACATCAGCTGATTGTATGAAAGCCATTTATACAATCAGCTGATGCATCAGTAGAAAAAAAAACTACACACTTCTGTGCAGACTCCTGTTCGATCGCTGCAGGAGTCGCCGGTAATCAGCTGATTGGGTCACCTGGTGATCAGGTTATGCCGTCAGACGACCGCATCAGCTAATCACCGGCAGGTACTGCAGCAATCGGATGTCTCCAACACCCATCTCTCTCCCACTCCCGCTTGGTCCAACGTGAAATTATTCTGGTTCCCATAGACTAAAGTGTACTTTACAAGCTGCGATATCAGTACCGATATCGCTAGCAAGCGTACCCGCCCCCATCGGTTGTGTGACATGGGCAAATCGCTGCCCATGGCGCACAACATTGCTAACACCCGTCACACGGACTTACCTTCCCTGCGACGTCGCTCTGGCCGGCGATCCGCCTCCTTTCTAAGGGGGCGGTTCGTGCGGCGTCACAGCGACGTCACACGGCAGCCGTCCAATAGCAGAGGAGAGTGGACATCAGTGGCCGTTACATCCCGCCCACCTCTTTCCTTCCACATTGCCGGTGGACGCAGGTAAGAGAGATGTTCGTCGTTCCTGCGGTGTCATACATAGCGATGTGTGCTGCCGCAGGAACGAGGAACAACATCGTACCTGCAGCTGCAACGATATTAAGGAAATGAACGACGTGTCAAAAAGCAACGATTTTTCATATTTTTGCGCTTGTTGATCGTCGCTCATTGGTGTCACCCGCTGCAATGTCGCTAACGGTGCTGGATGTGCATCACTAACGATGTGACCCCGACAATATATCGTTAGCGATGTCGCAGCGTGTAAAGCACCCTTTACATTGGGTGTCGAATATTTGCGACTACTCGAATAGCGGCGAAGCGAATTATAGGGTATTCGATCATCCCTATTGGTAATCAACAAATTAAAAAACAGGCTTTCTATATGGAAGGCTAAACATTGTTATTGAAAATTATGTTGGCTATATTGGTCACTGCTATTTTTTTTTTTAATTTTTAGTATTGTATTTTTGTAAATTTTGAGTGGATTGGTTATTATTCTCATGTTAACAGATAAAAAATAAACAATTCAGATGGAAAGTTTACATTTTTCATTTAGCTGCTGTAAGATGGCGACCGACTACATTGTGGAGCAGCTCTGACTATTTGTGATGGAACTGAATGACAATCCAATTAATGTTAAGTTAACCTATAAATGTAACTGTATGTAGTTTGACTTCCTAGACACCAGCCTCGAGATTGACTCATCGTGCCACTGCCACACAGACTGATGTCTTAGGAAGGCCACATCTGTGAATTCCTTGTTACATTCCACTTTAGCGCACAGTAAGCCTACCATCAAAGGGATCCCAATTGGTCAACTCCTCATGATGAAGCAGATCTGCTCTACTGAGGATAAGTTTAAGAAACCAGCAAATGATTTAAGAGAAAGGTATGAAGAATGGGGGTACAGCAAAATGTCCGTCAAAAAAGGTTTCAATGGTGCCAAAATAACCGCACATGGCCAATTCATACAACCTTCTGGCCCTCGAAAACCTGAAGAGAATAAAGTTAAAGGGGGCTTTACACGCTACAACATCACTAATGCGAACTCGTTGGGGTCACGGATTTGGTGACGCACATCCGGCCGCATTAGCGATGCCGTTGTGTGTGACACCGATGAGCGATTTTGCATCGTTGCAAAAACGTGCAAAATCGCTCATCGGTAACATGGGGGTCCATTCTCAAAAATCGTTACTGCAGCAGTAACGAGGTTGTTCCTCGTTCCTGCGGCAGCACACATCGCTCCGTGTGACACCGCAGGAACGAGGAACCTCTCCTTACTTGCCTCCCGGCCACTATGCGGAAGGAAGGAGGTGGGATGTTACGTCCCGCTCATCTCCGCCCCTCCGCTTCTATTAGGCGGCCGCTCAGTGATGTCGCTGTGACGCCGCACGGACCGCCCCCTTAGAAAGGAGGCAGTTCGCCGGTCACAGCGACGTCGCCGGGCAGGTAAGTATGTGTGACGGGTCCGGGCGATGTTGTGCGCCACGGGCAGCGATTTGCCCGTGTCGTGCAACAGATGGGGGTGGGTACCCTTGATCTAAGGGGTTAACAGGCATGGGTCTGCTCATTATATCAGTATACATGTATGGACATGTATACTGATATAATGAGCAGACCCATGCCTGTTAACCCCTTAGATCATGCTGTCAAACTCTGACTGACTGATTTAACAAGCACTGACAGGAATCGCGCTGTTTCCCCTCACAATTGGCAATCCCGTGATGCGATCATGGGGCACCAAGACGGCGTGGCGTCAGATGATGACCCATGTCAATATCATGACTCACTTTTGTGAATGCCAGCAGAGCGTCGGCATTCACAGATCAGCATTGCTGCTGATCAGAGCGGTACTTAAGCATCGCTCTGATCAGCAGAAGCAATCAGACACTGCAGGCATAAAGTCACCTATGGGGACTAGTAAAATTCAAAATGTAAAAAAAAGTTTTAAAAAATATGATAAAACAAACAAACCTAAGGCCATGTGCGCACGTCTGCGTATTGATGCATTAACGCTGCGTCTAGCACTGCAGCGTAAATGCATGATTTCTGCATACCCAGCAAAGTCTATGTAACTTGTGGAAATTACATGCGTATGTTGCGTTTTAGAACGCAGCGTTTTGGATGCTGACATTTTTGGCTGAAACGCTGCATTCTAAAAAGCAACATGTCACTTCTTTTGTGCGTTTTGGTTGCTTTTCCCACTCTGTCTATGGCAGAGCAAGCGTCCAGAACGCAAGAATTCTGCATCCATTCTGCAATCCAAAACGCAGCTTTTCGGCTATGTTTTGGAACGCACATGCGGTGTCAAAACGCTGCGGAATATTTGTCACAGCAGAACGCAGACATGCGCACATAGCCTTAAAGTTCAAATCACCCCCTTTTGTCACACTGAAAATAAAACAATAAAAAACAAATAAAACATATTTGGTATCACTGTTTTCAGGAATGCCCAATCTATCAAAATAGGAAATCAATTAATCTGAAAATGAAAGGGCTTAGTAAGAAAAAAAGAAAAACGCCAAAATTACATTTTTTTTTCCTCGCAACATTGCATTAAAATGCAATAACATAAGATCAAAGCATCACATCTACCTAAAAATGGTATTATTAAAAATGTCAGGTCAAGACGCAAAAAATAAGCCATTTGTGAGTCCGAAATCCCAAAAAATGAGAACACCAGGGGTCTCGGATAATGGCGTCAAAAGTGCATTTCTTTTTTTTTTTTACAACCTTCTGATTTTTTTACCACTTAGATAAAAATAAAACTATACATGTTTATACAGTACATGTTAACCAAAAAACATTTGTGGAATTGCACTTTTTTTTTGCAATTTCACAGCACTTGGAATTTTTTTCTTGTTTTCCAGTACAATATGGGGCAGAATGAATGGTGTCATTCAAAAGTACAACGCGTCCAGCAAAAAGCAAGCCCTCAAATTGCTATATTGACAGAAAAATATAAAATTTATGACTCTTAGTAGAAGAAGGAAAAAACAAAAAGTGGAAAATTGCCTGGTGGTAAAGGGGTTAAATTGAACTGCATTATTGTACTAATAAATGTGCAAACTGTTTTAAACGCATCAAAAAGTTTGCCCCATTCACTTTCTAATCAGAAAATACAAATGAGTGAACATGATACATTATCTTATACTATTTGGTGCAGATTGTTAGTTATTATGTTTGCAACAGCACAATTTATGCGCAAAGGTAATCATTCATTTACTCTAATATACCTTTTTGTGTTCTGTCAATAATTTCTGTCAATAAGACAGTAAAAAAAAAACAGCTGAGAATATCCAATTGTATGTACTGGTTGTAACATTTCTTAATACAAAGACCAAAGCATAACCATCAGGATCGGCATCAGCACCCGGCACACCTGGGCAAGTGCTGGGGCCCTGGACCGCCGAGGGGGCCCACTCACAGATAGCAGGGTGGTGAACCACCAATGATGGCAGGCCACGTGGCCACTTTGGAGCGAGCAAGTGAGTCAGGGGGGTCTGGTGCCAGCGGTTCAATTGGCCCACCTCCCCCCCTAAGGGGTCCTCTCGCCACTCCTGCCCCCCCGATGAGGATTGCACTTTCAATTATATCGGCATCTCAGATGCCGATACAATTGAAAGAAATGATGATAGAGGGAGTGGTGCGCTGCCTTTCTCATCATTCTCCTGCTGTGTCTGTCTGCGTTCTGCCTCTGAAAGCTCATGGCAATGGAGCACGATGACGTCATTACTGTGTGCACCTATATAATGAGCTGTCAGAGCTGCAGAGCCATGGACATGATGAGGAGACTGGAGCAGCGGTGGAACAAGGAGAAGTGAGTATATATTAATCACGGTGGCCAGACGACTATGGGGCTGCATTAAACAATATGGAGGCTTCATAATGCTGCTACATGGGGGCTGCATAATGCTGCTACATGGGGGCTGCATTAAACAATATGGGGGCTACATAATGGTGCTACATGGGGCTGCATAATGCTGCTACATAGGAGCTGTAAAATGCTGCTACGTGGAGGCTGTATAATGCTGCTATGTGGGGGATGCATAATGCTACTACATGGGGGCTGTGTAATGCTTCTACATGGGAGCTGCATAATGCTGCTACATAGGGGCTGCATATTGCTGCTACATGGGGACTGCATAATGCTATGTGGGGGCTGCATAATGCTGCTACATGGGGGCTGCATAATGCTGCTACGTGGGTGATGCATAATGCTTCTACATGGGGGCTGCATAATGATATGTGGGGGCTGTATAATGCTGCTACATGGGGGCTGCATATTGCTGCTACATGGGGGTTGCATAATGCTGCTACATAGGGCTGTATAATGCTGCTACATTCGGGCTGCATAAAACTGCTAAATGGGAGCTGCATAATGCTACTACATGGGGGCTGCATAATCCTGTTACATGGGGGCTCCATAATACTACATGGAGGAATGTGGGGGTTTCATAACCCTATATGGAGCAATATGAGACTGTGGAGCAATCTGGGCTGCATTATATTACAGGGAGGAATATTTGGTGCATTATTCTATATGGAGGACTATGGGGGCCGCACAACACTATATGGAGGAATATGTGGGTGCATTATATGGAGTAATATGAGGCTGCATTAAATTATGTGGAGTAATATGGTGCATTATATTATATAGAGGAATGTGGGGGCTGCATATTACTATACCCCCCAGAGCTGTATGTCCTCTTCAACCCAGGGCTGTATACCCCCAGAACTCTATGTCCCCTCCACTCTTGTGCTGTATTACCCCCAGAGCTGTATGTTCCTCTCCACCCCAATGCTGTATACCTCTCAGCTGTAATCTCCCCTTTGGAGCTGTATGCCCCCCTCCTCAGTAATGTGTATGCCCCCAGTAATGTGTATGTCCCCAGCCTCTCCTGTCATGTATATACAGCAGTGTCAGTGTGCTCTGTGTGTGGCCATGTCTGTTAGTGACTTCCACCAATCAGCACAGCACAGCCACATGCCCTGGAGGAGCTGGGCGGGAGACAAATGGGGGAGGTGAGTGAGGCTGCTTCCAGATTCCCCATATTAAAAATATCTCTAATGTTTCTGTATGTGCATGTACGATGTGTGTGTATGTATGTCCGTGTATATGACTATGTATGGATTTGTCTGTTTATACATGTTTTTCTGAAATTGTCTTTAAATATGTATCTGTAGATATTCCTGTACATATCTATGTATGTGCATGTCTGCTTGTGCATGGGGCCCACTGAGAGTCTTTCTCCCGGGGCCCACAAAATCCTGGAGCCGACCTTGATTACCATATTTAATCAGAAATAAAAATGTATGCAGGCTAATTACAAAAAAAAAATTATGGATTGAAAACTGATTATGATAAGCAGTACCAGCAATTTACATTCCAGAATCATACGCCTGCTGTAATATATTCTGAGCTTATTGGGGCAAATAAAAAAAAATCTGTGTTATTTAAGCATTTAAGTGTACTTGATATTGCTTTCTACTTCCAGGATAATTTCTGAAGTATCACTTCATTATATTTGAAGAGCTGCTAAAAAATATTCAATAACCAGCCCTTGAGTATTAAAACAAGACTTTTTGATCTTTTTCGGTTATTCACACTATCTATCTATCTATCTATCTGTCTGTCTATTTGTCTGTCTATTTGTCTGTCTATTTGTCTGACTGTCTGTCTAATTACTTTGTTCATCAGTCAAATTGGTTCAGAGACAAAAACTAATTTTGTGGTGCTGAACATGAATATGTTGCTTACATTTGCTGATTGGCTCTAATTTTCAAGATCCAGAGGAGGTTGTAATTACTTATGACACCTTTCTTGCAGGCTTATAGAAAAAATTGTCTTTATTATTTTACCTTTCCCCATGACAGCACCACCAGAGAAAGAGGTCCACCAATCTAGGACAGAAAACCCACTAAAATAAAAAGTCAGAACCTCTCCTCCACATCAGTTCGGTTTCCGGTTCTAGATGGGAGACCTCTGAAGCTGGCGGCTTGGATATCCTAGGGCCGAACCAGTCTAGAAGAGCGTCTTACCTGTTGTGGCTCCAAAGCTGTGCCCTGGAAGTGTCTCCCTGTCTCTGTGATGGTGGTTACAGGCATGGCAGGGTCAGATGAGATCCCCTGCCTGACGCCATCAATGTCTGTATGCGCACACAGCATCCACTTTGTTGCTTTTAACACTGGGTGGATGGAGTTACAGGAGGCATGCCTTATTAAGGGGCTCCTGCTGGGAAACGGTGCTCACGCCTTCCTCCTATAATGAAGCACCAGCAGGACCTACAGGTCAGAGACCAGCAGCAGCACTGTAGTCGACTGGAAGGCAGCAGAGGTAGTTGCTCCACCATGAGGACCAGCCAGAGATCCAAGGATTCCTGAAAAGACCAATCCTGCGAGCTCATCCAGCCTCCCCATCTGGTATCTCCAGTTTTATCGGGTGGTAAGTGATCTCCATTGTATTTTCTCTAATACGGGTCCCCTTGTTTTGAGATCCTGTCCCTGTAGAAGAGACCCAGGAAAAGGAGGGCAAAGCAGAACAATAGGGAGTGTGCCCTGTGTAAAACCTCAATACCTTCGTGGGTGCAGAAAAGACAATATGCGTCATGAATCCAGAAGACTTTTAGCGAGGAGGCCTATGACTTTGCTTCAAGCTTAAGATCAATTATTAGAGCAGAAGTCAAAGTCCTTTAAAACCCTAACGCAGTCACGAAGGGGTAAGAAGGATAAAAAAAGACATAAAAAACAATTCTTAGATCCTGGAAATGACTCTGATTCGGGATCGTTTTCCACCTCCTCTTCTTCTTATTCATCTTACTTGTCATCTGAGGGTAGGATACGTGGTAGACCGTGTTTCCCAGTGGATAGAAACGAGTTAGGCAAGGCCATTAGGACCACTATGAGCCTAGTGGATGCCAGGGGCCTGAAGTCACTAGAGGATATAATATTTGGAGGTTTGGAACAAAAGAAAAGGTGCTTCTTTCCAGTTAATGAGAAGATTAAAAGACTGGTAAAAGAGCAGTGGATAAAGCCTAATAGAACGGCTGCTTTGTCTTCATCCTTTAAAAGGAAGTACCTCTTTGAGGAAGAACACTCTTTGTTGTGGGACAAGAGTCCAAATATTGATGTGTCCATTGCAAAGTCAGCCAAAAGATTGAACCTTCCCTTTAAGGATCTTGGCAGCTTTAAATACCAATTGGACAGGAAGACTGACAGATACCAGAAGGGAAATAGCTGCAGGGGCACTAAAACTCGCTATTGCAGGAACTTGCTAGGCCAGATGATTAATGTTATGGCTGCAATAGGTTGAAAAACAATTTAAAGATAATACTCCCAGGTAGAAGATTATTTCCACCTTGCCCTTAGTAAAGGGAGCAGCCACTTCTTGGCAGATGGGTCAGTAGATTCTATGCGGCTTTCATCAAAATCAGCTACCCTCTCCAACTCAGCTGGAAGAGCCTTGTGGCTAAAATGTTGGCTGGGTGATGCACAGTCCAAGGTATAATTATACTCTATCCCTTGTGAGGGGGAATTCCTTTTTGGCTGTACTCTAGACAACATCCGATAGAACACAGCACACCTTTTAAGATATATAAATAGGGCCATGAACAGAATATTATATAAACAACAAAAACAACAGTATAAGGCCTGGAATAATCTTTTATTGACAATTCTTTTTAAAAATAACAATATATATATAGATACCACCAGATACAAGGGGAGGACAGGGAATGATAAATTTATTACTAAACACAGTACTGTTGGTTTAAATTAATTCAAATTCATATAATTAACTGGTTTAAATAGCATTAATTAAACTACAATCATCAAGGTGCAAAGTGAATTATTCAATTATAAATTAATGTGCAACTCATCAAAAGAAAAACATCCCAGAGAAGGCTGTGGATAAGAAGAAAGGGTTCCCCAGTTTCCTGGTTACCATCTTTAAAATTTGGTTCTTTTGGAAGAAAAAGCATATCAGAATAAAACCCCCCAAAAAGAATGCCGGATTAATATTTGGGGGTCCCTCCGTGGAGAGAAAAAAAGTCCTCCCAATGATGCAATTATCCAGGTGGGATGGCTTTCCTCTTTTCTCCCCCTGGCAGAAAATTGCATCCGGCAGCTGAAGTTTAGGAAAAATAGATGACAGCCTGAAATTGGAATTCCACATGACTCCTTTGGGGGTTACTAATAATAACATCTGTCAGCAGGTTGGAAGAGAGTCAACTAGCCTTAGAGAAAGAAGTTATAACGCTATTCGGAAGAACGTCTTAACAGAGGTCCCCAAGGAACAAGAAGGCATGGGGTTTTAATCCTCTCTTTTTCTAAAAAAGAAACTAGATTGCTAACAGATTCCTAGTCTACTGTCCTTTCAAAATGAAGCCAATAAAATCTGCAAGAAAGCTCCTGTTTCTGGGTTGCTTCATGGGAGTGTTGGATCTGAAAGATGCGTACTACCATATTCCGATTCCCATTGCTCATCAGAGGTATCTGATGATCGTGCTTCCCATCAGTCAAGAACTGAGGTACTTTCAATTCAGTGCCCTACCCTTTGGTCTCTCTATGGCTCCTAGGATGTTAACGAAGGCCATAGCAGAGATGATAGCCCATATTTGGGGATTCTTATAATAACATATCTGGACAACATTCTGGTGGCAGGAAGGTCGGATAATCACTGCAGTTACCAACTCTTAAGGGTCAGTGCTGTCTTGACGGAGTTGGGGTGGTTATTAAATCTGGAAAAATCAAGACTGTAGCCAGTAAAAAGGCAAACCTTTCTGTGACTTTGCTGGATTCAACAACCCAGATGTGTCTTCTTTCATTAGAGAAGAAGCAAAAAATTAGAACGTTTGTCTCCTCAGCCATAAGAAAACAACGCATGAAAGCTATATCCCTGCTAGGATTCCTGACCTCATATATCCCCGCAGCCTTGTGGGCCCAACTTGATTCCTGTTATCTTCAGTGGGAAGTGTTGAGGGCTCAGAAGTGGTTAGGAAATTACTTAGAGGGAAAAATAGAACTTTTCTTACCAACCTTACACTTCCTCCAATGGTGATTGCAGTGAGACAACCTGTTGATGGGGCTTCCTTGGGTGTTTCCAGTAACCGATATAAAGACAAGAAACACAAGCGTATTGGGTTGGGGGCACATATAAGGGAGTGTGTAGCTCAGGATCTACAGGACTCCCGAGAAAGAGTAGCTTTTGATTATTTTGATTATTTGGTCGTCCAATGTATCTGCCATACGATTACTACACGATTTTTTTAATGCTAATCCCTACAATTTGTTATTTTGCCGTTGGGTGGGACTGCCATACAGTGAATTTTCTGGATCTCATGCTGAGTATGAATATACACAACCATGTTGTAACTTGCACATATTGCAAAGAAACCACAGGGAACACTTTTCGAAGAGCTGATTCAAGTTACCCTAAACATATTAAACATAACAAAATTAATTGTTCAGGTGAAAACCAGTTTTTTAGAGAAAGGAAAGAAATATGTTGGAGATTATCTCAGAGAGGCTATAAAAAACATTTAATAGACCTATTGACATAGTAGATAAGGAATATAGGAATTAATACATTGAAAATGAAATATTAAAGAACAAACCAAAAAACCTGTTTTCGTAACCAGTTTTAGCAAAGAATATAATCAGATTACAAATATTGTAAAAAAAAAAAGAAGTTACCTATGCTGCAAAATGATGAATTTTTAGAAAACATTATCCAAAATTGGTGTCTTTTCTGAGCCAAAAACTTCCCTACACTAGCTCATATTCTTTCTCCGGGTTTAGTCTCTCATGATTTAAATGCTGATAGAAAAACATGGCTTACACCAGCTGGTTTTCACAAATGTGGAACACATAAATGTGGTTCTTGTTTATGTAGGAAACAAAGGTATAAACTACTATGAATAAGATCAAGGACAAAGGGAAAAATTGCAATATTATAGTAGTAATTTCATCTACTTCCCTTTATGTATGGAAAAATAAATGGAATAACTCCATCAACAGACTGCAAATAATGTATGAGTCCCAAAAGAACCACATACACATAGGAGTGTAAATTTCCAAAAATACATCAATTTTTATTAAAGATTTACATATACAAAAAATCTAAAAACACATGATTCATTGATCAGAAGGTATAAGGAGGACCTCTACCAAACATCCACCCCCCACAAAAGTGGAGCAGTGTGTCTAGCTAGCATAGAAATATGGGACAAATAGTAGATTAAGCCCCATATCTTAGGGGTGCTTCACACACAGCGAGCTCACTGCCGAGATCGCTGCTGAGTCACGCTTTTTGTGACGCAGCAGTGACCTCATTAGCGATCTCGCTGTGTGTGACACTGAGCAGCGATCTGGCCCCTGCTGCGAGATTGCTGCTCGTTACACACAGCCCTGGTTCGTTTTCTTCAAAGCCGCTCTCCTGCTGTGACACACAGATCGCTGTGTGTGACAGCAAGAGAGCGACAAATGAAGCGAGCAGGGAGCAGGAGCCGGCGTCTGGCAGCTGAGGTAAGCTGTATCCAAGATAAACATCGGGTAACCAAGGTGGTTACCCGATATTTACCTTAGTTACCAGCCTCTGCAGCTCTCACGCTGCCTGTGCTGCCGGCTCCGGCTCTCTGCACATGTAGCTGCTGTACACATCGGGTTAATTAACCCGATGTGTACAGCAGCTAGGAGAGCAAGGAGCCAGCGCTAAGCAGTGTGCGCGGCTCCCTGCTCTCTGCACATGTAACTGCATTACACATCGGGTTAATTAACCCGATGTGTACTGTAGCTAGGAGAGCAAGGAGCCAGCGCTCAGTCTGCGCGGCTCCCTGCTCCCTGCTCACACTGGTAACTAATGTAAACATCGGGTAACCATACCCGATGTTTACCTTAGTTACCAGTGTCCGCAGCTTCCAGACGCCGGCTCCGTGCAAGCGCAGCGTCGCTTGCACGTCGCTGCTGGCTGGGGGCTGTTCACTGGTCGCTGGTGAGATCTGCCTGTTTGACAGCTCACCAGCGACCATGTAGCGATGCAGCAGCGATCCTGACCAGGTCAGATCACTGGTCGGATCGCTGCTGCATCGCTAAGTGTGAAGGTACCCTTAGTTACAGCTCCCAGAGGTGTAAGCTGTCACTAGACAAAAGGTAGCTCCCAGCTACTGCAGGGAAAATGCCGTCTAACAGGATCAAACAATTAGTATAAGATAAGATTCACGGCTTACCCATAGAGTAAACAATAGTAGGAGCTCCTGACACAAAGCTGAGGGGGGAAGGAATGCAGCTCTCAACCCGGACGCGTGTCGCTTAATGCTTCTTCAGCAGGATGAAGGCAAGGGCGGAAGTTCCAGAAGAAGCATTAAGCGACACGCGTCCAGGTTAAGAGCTGCATTCCTTCCCCCCTCAGCTTTGTGTCAGGAGCTCCTACTATTGTTTACTCTATGGGTAAGCCGTGAATCTTATCTTATACTAATTGTTTGATCCTGTTAGACGGCATTTTCCCTGCAGTAGCTGGGAGCTACCTTTTGTCTAGTGACAGCTTACACCTCTGGGAGCTGTAACTAAGATATGGGGCTTAATCTACTATTTGTCCCATATTTCTATGCTAGCTAGACACACTGCTCCACTTTTGTGGGGGGTGGATGTTTGGTAGAGGTTCTCCTTATACCTTCTGATCAATGAATCATGTGTTTTTAGATTTTTTGTATATGTAAATCTTTAATAAAAATTGATGTATTTTTGGAAATTTACACTCCTATGTGTATGTGGTTCTTTTGGGACTCATACATTATTTGCAAAGGTATAAACTACTGTGGTAGTAATTTTGTGGTGTACTGTGTTCACTGTAAAATATGTGATATGAATTGTGTTGGATGTACAACTAGAAAATTAAGACAAAGGATCTGCAAAGATTTGAGGGATTCATATAATGTTGATGCAGTAAGCCCCTCAAATGTTTAGAAATTTTTTTTACAGACCCACAAAGGAGATCTTTCAAGTTTTGAGGTTTTTGGTTTGGAATTTTTTTTTCATCAAAAAGAGGAGATAAAAAGCGGACTTTAATCAATCATGAAGCCTACTAGATGTTAATGTTGTAAACTTCATACCCTAAGGGTTTGAATAAACAGACATATCTAATCCTTCATTATTTGCATTGTAATATTTGTATTTTTAAGGATTTTTTTCATGTTTTTATTCTGCTTTGATACATGTATATACTGCATTTGGTTAGATAAGGGTTAAAATGTTGTGAGTGGGTGTGACCCCTAGCTGTTCCCTTTAAATTCTCTCAGCACCAAACCAGTCTAGGTTATGATTTAGGCTATGTGCGCACGTTGCTTTTTACCTGCTTTTTACCTGCTTTTTTGCTGCTTTTTCAACTGCAGCGTTTAATGCCAAAATGGTTGTGTTCTGTTTTTCAAGCAAAGTCTATGGGAATTTGGGTTTCTTGTCCGCACTTTGCAGTTCAAACTGCAGCCTTTTTGTTGCAGAACTTTGGGCAAAAACTCAGCTTTGCAGTGCAAAACCCAAATGGCAAAAACAATTGTCATGTTTTTGTTTTTGCCATTTGGGTTTTGAACTGCAAAGCTGAGTTTTTGACCAAAGTTCTGCAACAAAAAGGCTGCAGTTTGAACTGCAAAGTGCGGACAAGAAACCCAAATTCCCATAGACTTTGCTTGAGAAGCAGAACACATCCATTTTGGCATTAAACGCTGCAGTTGAAAAAGCAGCAAAAAAGCAGGTAAAAAGCAGGTAAAAAGCAACGTGCGGACATAGCCTAAGAGGTGAATACCCAAAAACGCGTAAACCAATGTGGCCTTGGTCTACGTCTTGTTTTCAGATGTTTTTTTATGGATCTTTAATAAAAGTAAAGGTTTTATAGTGCTGGATCATATTCTTTTCTTTTTTACTATTTATTTGTGGATTTTTATATCCATGCACTTACACAGGTGAAACTGGTCTTTTCTTTTTTTTGTTATTTTTCTATTCCCTACACCTGTGTAAATGTTATAGTAGAGTAGGTCTGCTTTATACTCACTGACTGCCATTTCCAGTGCTGCTCTGGTCTTCTTCTGAGTCATCTGATGGCTCTTCTAAAATGCCACTTCCCACTAAGCACCAAAACAAGCAAAAAAAAAAGTCTTAAATTTTAAAAGTGATTTCCAATTCAGAGTGCTGTGTGATGCGGCTGGTTGGAATTGCCATCACATGACTCAGAGAAGGAACTTAGAGGCACAGAAGGCGAGCATCGAGTATATTAACATACAGTATACTACAATAATATTTGCACAGGTTTTTGAGAAGGAATTCTTAAAATGTATGTGTTATGAAAATCTTTCTTTCGGATGTAAAAAAAAAATATGGTTTGCCTATCTTAAAATGCAGGACACATTCTGTGACTGGATTTGGAATTTTATTTAAGTAAAAAAAAAAAAATAGCACAGAGAAGTTTAATAATGGCCTCCATGTTAGCAATGTGTGAAGAAAAAAGTTGCTGTTAATGCAATATATCAATCAATTCAGTCACACTACGCAACTAAAGAGGTACAGGCACATTGTACTTCATATTAATGATACATCTTGGTCAATATGATATTCCGTTTTTTTTAAAATATAGAACATTTTGAGAAAACAATTTATAATGTCACAATATTCAAAAATTTAATTTTTATGCCCTTAAACCAGATAGTTACCGTATATAACACAAAATCATTAACATATAACATGTTCCACAGGTCTACTTTACAGTACATCACTCTCATTTTCAAAACATAATATTTTTTGGTTAGAAGATTAGAAAAATTAAACTTTTATCAGCAATTTCTCATTTTTCTAATTAAATTTACAAAACCAATTTTTTACGGATCAGATTATATGTGAAGTGACTTTGAGAGGCCTATGTGACAGAGAATCCTCAAAAGAGATATCATTTTAAATGCACACTTCTTAAAGTACTCAAAACCACATTCAATAGTTTTATTAAACCTTTAAGTGCTTTACAGGAAATTAAAGCAATAAGTAAGGAGAAAAAAATTACATTTCACTTTTTTTAACTAATATGTTGCTTTAGTCCCAAATTTTGCATTTTCGAAAGGGTAACAGAACAAAATGGAGCATTCAATTTCATGTGCAATTTATCTTGAGTATGCTGATACCCCAATGTGTAATGGAAAACTACTGATTAGACGCTCGTCAGGTTCGGAAAGGAAGGAACAACATTTAACTTTTGGAATGCAAAATTGGCTGAAATAGATAGCGGATACATACATGAAATAAATAGATGTCACATTTGGAGAGAACCTGATGTGCCTAAACAGTAGGAACCCCCCACAAGTGATACCATTTTGTAAACTACACAGCTCAAGGAATTTATTTAGAGGTGTGGTGAGCACTTTGAACACACAGGTGCTTTACAAAATTTTATAATGTTGAGCTATGGAAATGAAAATACATTTTTGCCACAAAGGCTAATAAGAGGAATTGGACCATACAATTAAATTTGTTGCACAATTTCTCCTGAGTACACTGATGGTCTTCCTTCCCCTGCCGCTGTCATAGACTTTAAGGCTGTGTGTGCATGTTGCGTAATTGCATGCATTTACGCTGCGTATTGCACTGCAGCGTAAATGCATGCGTCCTGCATCCCCTGCACAGTCTATGTAGATTGTGCATGAAACGTGCGCACAGTGCTTTTATGAACGCAGCGATTTGGGTGCTAAAATTTTGACCCAAATCCGTGCGTTCATAAAATGAGCATGCCAATTAATTTGTGCGCTTTATTTGCAGCTCCCGCTCTGTCTATGGTGGGGGCAGCAGCCATAGCGCATGAAATCGGCTTTTTTGTACAGAAAAAGTGCATCCATTATGCAGCGTTTCTGAAGCGGTTTGACGCGCACATGTGCTGTCAAATCGCTGCAGAATATTCAGCAGTTACGTGCGCATGAGCCCTTAGTCCGCCACCTGCTCATTAGCATTTATCACTATTGCAGCAAACACTTCACTAAGAGAAAATGAATAGTAAAATTTGTTACGCAATTTCTCCTAAATATGCCAGTACCCCATAAGTGGTTGAAGTGCAAAGCTCAGAAGGGAAGGAGCAGCATATTGGATTACAGCATTGATTTTATTTTTATATATGTAATTTTCAGGTACACAATGTTTTTAGATTCAACCCCCCAAAAATATTACATCAATATTACATCAATTTCCACGCCACCATTTATTTTATAGGCCATCTATTGAACCAGCTGATATTATTTTTCATTAAGTGGCAGGACTGCTTTCTAATTACTGATAGCTTTAATTTGGTGTCATGATTTTCCATGACTTTTTACACCTCTCTTTATGCATGTGTTCATTACTTTTTCTCTGTGCAATTACTAATTATTACACATCACTATGTCCATTGACATCTATGGTTTGATTTCTCTGTCTATGTGAATTGGATGGGTTGTTACTAGGGATGATCGAATACCCTAATATTTGCTTTGAAGAGTGCTGACGTCAAAGGCAGAAGCCATTTGCCTCTGATTGGCCAGCGCGCTGCCTTTGAGTAGCGTCTGACAGTGGAAGTTCCTCCATCGTCGCGATGGTTACCCGATACACATCCTATAGCGGCAAACTACGTGTATCAGGTAACCATCGCAACGAGAACATCCGCTGCATTAACACTTTGGTCAGTCAGACCATCCAGAGAGTGTTTCAATAAACAAATCAGTGGCATGGTAATGCTGATAAGAGCATCATTACTGCTCACAATGATGGTAATAATAATAATAATAATAATAATCTTTATTTCTATAGCGCCAACATATTCCGCAGCACTTTACAATTCAGGAGGAACATATACATATCATATACATAAACATATACAAACAAGTAACAATTATAGAGGATACAATATTTAAAAGGAAAAATGGCAACCCTGCTTGTGAGAGCTTACAATCTACAATGAGATGGGGGGAGGGGCAAGGTACAAGTGTTTATTTAAAATGACAATCCAGCCAGCTCATGGGGGATAGATGATGGCTTCCTGGACCAGTTGGCCAGAGCCTTGAGATGCATTTGGGTGCCATGGAGTTTGACGTGGGGTTATGTTCTGAGAAGTTGTAGAGGGATTAGGTGAAATTAGTTTGGCTAGGGAGTGTGATAGGCCACCCTAAAAAGATGCGTTTTTAGGCAGCGTCTGAAGCTGAGTAAGTTGTGATTTGTACTAACTTCTTGGGGTAGAGCGTTCCAGAGGTTTGGTGCAGCTCGGAAGAAGTCTTGGATTCGGGAGTGGGAGGTTCGAATTAGTGTGGATGTTAGTCGAAAGTCATTTGCAGAGCGTAGAGAACAGGTGGGATGATAGACAGAGAGGAGGGTGGAGATGTAGGAGGGTGCTGTACTGTGGAGAGCTTTGTGGGTGAGAACAAGCAGTTTGAATTGGATCCTGTGATATATGTTCAGCCAGTGCAATGACTGGCAAAGAGCAGAGGCATCCGAGTAGCGGTTGGCCAGATAGGTGACCCTGGCTGCTGCATTAAGGATGGACTGTAGAGGGGAGAGTCTAGTTAGGGGGAGACCAATTAATAGAGAGTTACAGTAGTCAAGGCGAGAGTGGATCAGGGCCACGGTGAGGGTTTTTGTTGTTTCCATTGTGAGAAAGGGGCGGATTCTAGCGATGTTCTTGAGGTGCAAGCGGCAGGTGCGGGCAAGAGATTGTATGTGGGAGGTGAAGGAGAGATCAGTGTCAAGTATAACCCCCAGGCAGCGGGCTTGCGGCCTAGGACTTATCGTTGTGCCACACACAGAGAGGGAGATGTCAGGTTTAGGAAGGTTGGGAGATGGAGGGAAAAGCAGAAGTTCAGTTTTGGAAAGGTTAAGTTTCAGATAGAGAGCAGACATGGTGTTGCAAACTGCAGTCAGGCAGTCACTTGTGTTCTGTAGTACAGCGGGGGTGAGCTCAGGGGATGAGGTGTATAGCTGTGTGTCATCAGCATAAAGATGGTACTGAAAGCCAAAACTGCTGCTGATGGTCTGTCCAATTGGGGCAGTGTAGAGGGAGAACAGAAGAGGGCCAAGGACTGAACCTTGAGGGACCCCAACAGTGAGAGGGAGAGGAGAAGATGTGGAGCCAGCAAATGATACACTGAACGAGCGGCCAGAAAGATAGGAAGAGAACCAGGAAAGAACAGTGTCCTTTAGGCCAATAGAATGGAGCAAAGAGAGAAGGAGATGGTGGTCAACAGTGTCGAAGGCTGCAGAAAGGTCAAGAAGAATAAGCAGAGAGTGGTACAGTAATCATTTATTTTTGAAACTGGGAAGAAAAAAGAATAACATTTTATTTACAAGTTCACGTCCCACATTAGGGAGGCACATTACTTAAACGTTAATTTAAACTCTTAGGGGTACTTTGCACGCTGCAACATCGCTAGCCGATGCTAGCGATGGCGAGCGTGATAGTACCGGCCCCCGTCACATACGCGATATCTTGTGAACATTATCGCTACGGCAGCTTCACACGCACTTACCTGCCCAGCGACTTCGCTTTGGCCGGTGACCCGCCTCCTTCCTTTAGGCTTTACATGTTGCGACATCGTTACTGGCGCAGGATGTGCGTCACTTTTGATTTGACCCCAACGATATTGCAGTAGCGATGTCGCAGCGTGCAAAGTACCCCTTGGAGTTCATCTTTAACCATGGAACGCTACCGGTTATGCTAGTAGTGGAGGGTCAACCAGCTCTGTTGAAACCTCTTCCTACGACAGTCCAGTCCCAACGTCCTGGATCCCATCAACCCGCCACCCAAACAACCTGATCCGCTACATTCCTACTTGTGGGTCCGTGATCAGGTTAAGGTCCCAGGCGTTGAAAAGACGACTCTGTTAGGCACAGGAGGTGCAACTATTTACAATTAGCACAAGTCCATGCTGGCCGCAAGCAGTCCCGCGGCCATGGTCCATTTTTACTACTAAAACACCTATAAAAGAACCAAAGTCCATGCACCTGGTGCAAACATTATATAAGTTCATAATCAGATGAGGTATTCAGTTGATTAAACCCGGTGGTAATCATTTTTGCCTATAAACACTACTTATCATTCTCAAGAAAAATAATAAACTATGAAATGCAAGAAAAGAAAACACAGATTTTTCTAACATTTTTAACTTTAGATAGCAAGGTACCACTAACATTAATGCTTATAGTCCACGGCGGAGGCTGGCATGACCTGCTCATTAATGATGATGAGCCTCTTCACATCCAGGGCATGCCAGTCCCGCTCTCCACAATGCCGGGTATCAGACACCACCTCTGCCGGTTCCAGGTTACGGCCCGGGTGCCCCCTCGGGAGATGCTCCTCTACATCTCTCCGGGAGACAAACACCTCATCCGGGAGGCCTGCTTCCATTATGAAA
This sequence comes from Anomaloglossus baeobatrachus, assembly GCF_048569485.1. Lineage (NCBI taxonomy): Eukaryota > Metazoa > Chordata > Amphibia > Anura > Aromobatidae > Anomaloglossus > Anomaloglossus baeobatrachus. The sequence goes on along the minus strand of NC_134353.1, from coordinate 343,860,779 downwards.
CCCCATCCTTTATAGGGGTTAAAGCGCCTCAAATGGCCCGATGCCGCGGCCCTCTGAAATGGAAGATGGCTTTTCTCAGATGATCTTTTTCTCTTTGAGTACGGGAAGCAATCTACCGTTGTCGCTGATCTTGGGTTGTCATCTCTTGGTGTAGCTTACGCTGGTGTAGTTCCCAGTATGGAGTGTCAGCGTCCGGCCTCACCTACCTTTCTGGCATGGGTCGTAGGTGCACTTCTGCAGCCCCAGCAGCCGCTGAGATGCCGCGCGGCGGCGGAACTGGCAGCTCCTCAGGTTCCGCCTCCGCCATGATAGAAAAAGGGACCGACTGCTCCACAGCCGGGGGTGCAGATTCCGGGTGCTCCGTATCAAGGTACGGGCCCGGTGATGCGGCCGGGTCTGGTTGGGCCGATATCGGGGTAGCCGCTGTCTTAGCCTGGTCGAGTGATGGGGTCGGGAGCTCTGCAGCTGGCTCCTCACAGATTATGGCTGAAGATTCCACTGCCGTGGTTGGGATAGGCAGCTCGGCGTCCGCCGAGGACGGGGGTGATGGTAGGAGAGTGCTTGCAGAGGGCGGGGGCAGACCGGATCCCACAGCCGCATAGGCTGGATCAATCGGATCAACTGGGACTGGGTAACTGTTTACCCGCTCCTCGCGTGGGACTTCTATCTCACAGGCTCGCACCGCCATTGCCAGGCTCCTCATCTCTTCCCTCCAGTGGTCCAGTATGAAGAGGAATTGTGTCTGCATCCCATCCTCCTGCAGAGCTGTTCCGTCTCTTGCTTGATCCAGGTCACGGTCCCGGGAGCAGCGCGCTCCGGTAACCAGTCTCGTGCAGCCGCCATCTTTCCTCTGCGGTGTCCAGGAACGTTATGGCAGAGTCCTGGCGTCCCTGCTTCTCTTCCGCTGTTACATGCCGTCACACCCCCTTGGTTTTTGCCCACCACTCACTGCTGCACTGGGGCCCTTTGGGAACTTCCGGTTCTGGGCGGACTCTCAGGACGAAGGGCGGGGCTTCTGCTTTGTGCGCTTTTGGTCGAGAAGACGTTTTGGTGCCAAAGATGGTGGAAGATGGCAGAAATAGCGGGAAACGGGACTTTTGACACGCAGTTTGGACTTTCAAGGTGCACGTCACCCAGGTTAATGGATCCTGTCCGAATCCTGTTCGTGACGCCAAATAATTTAGAGGTGTGCTGCCCCTGCAGCGGATCGAAGCGCTCGGATCCGTGTGATGATTTGTGGCTCGAGGGTCTCCGGACCCGGGGGCTTGGGGCCACTTCTAAATGTAAAGGGGGGAGTTATTTAAAGGGAAGGTATAGTTTGTGATGCCACCTGTGGTGTACGGTAATGAAGAAATACTGCCCGCTGCCGATGGGAGTACCCAGGGTGATGGAGTGGGGCAGCAAGGTGTCGTTGCCCTCCACGAGTAGGGGAAGGCCCCTAGACTCGGTGGGATGCCGTAGGGTGCAGGGGTCACTCAAGTACTCACTCAGTCCATAAGAAGACGCTGACAACCGGGGAAACCAAATCTCGGGGTATAGCTGCCGCTTGAGGGGAGCTCGTCTGGATCCCGTCCCCTACAGTGTTGCCTGGTGATCAGTGACCTGCCTCCTGGCATTAAGTTTAACTTCAACGTAGTGGCCCAGTAGTCTGAAACTTGCTGGGCCTTGCTCCCCACTGTGGCTAAGTGTAGAAGCCTGCTCTCAGGGCTCATGCTTGGGATTTTCTTGGACCGCTTGTTTGGAAGGCCCTATCCCCCTCGTTGTGCTAGTGCCCTAATTCTGGAGTGAGTGGGAACAGATCATAAAAGATCCATTCTCCTCAGGTTAATTGCCGGGTTGCCTGAAGCTTCTCCCCAACCTAGGGTCCGTGTACCTCGTCGTTTTCGGTCCCGGACCAGTGACAGTGCCAGGCTGCTGACCATCCTCCTTGACAGGTCCAGGTACCTACCCGCAATCCCCTGCGACCGGGTGTCTGACTCCTCTAGGTCCAGACCACCGTCTGCAACCTAGACAGCTTCTTTTGGGAGCGACCACTCCCAACCTCCTCTCACTTCAACTACTCACTAACTACCGACTGACTACACTCTTCACCTCCCCTCCCTGACCCCCCAAGTGGGCGACTCTATTCCACTAAAGCCGTCCACTGGTGTGCCTGCTGGGTGTGGTGCAGTGTGTATCTAGGATTTGATTTCCTCTTGGAGGCAACACCGTAAGATAGGGACCCAGAACCATGAGGGACTTGGAATACTGCACGGAAGGGCAGTTTGTGCAGTACCTTGTGACGACCTGATAGTCCAGGGGCATCACATGTGTGACCGAGCAGCATGAGGCAGGCGGAGCCAGTGTGTGTATATACTATATACTGTATATACTGTGTATATACTGTGTGTGTGACATAGCAGCATGAGGGCAGCGGAGTCAGTGTGTATTTATAGTATATACCATGTGTACTATGTGTATATACTGTGTGTGACTGAGCAGCATGAGGGTAGTGGTGCTAGTGTGTGTATATACTATATACTGTGTGTACTGTGTGTATATATTGTGTGTATGACCGAGCAGCATGAGGGAGGCAGAGCCAGTGTGTGTATATACTATATGCAGTGTGTACTGTGTGTATTTACTCTGTGTGTGACCCAGCAGCATGAGGCAGGCGGAGCCAGTGTGTGTGTATACTATATACCGTGTGTACTGTGTGTATATACTGTGTGTGTGACCGAGCAGCATGAGGGCAGCGGAGCCACTGTGTGTATATAATATATACCATGTACTGTGTGTATATACTGTGTGTGACCGAGCAGCATGAGGGATGTGGAGCCAGTGTGTGTATATACTATACTAGAAGGTGGCCCGATTCTAACGCATCGGATATTCTAGAATGTATTGTGTAGTTAATGTATGTTTTTTGTTATATATATCGATGTTGTTGTGTGTAGTTGCCAGTGTTTGTGTAGGGCGCTGTAAATGTTCTGGGTGTTGTCTGGGTGTGGGGGTGTGTGAGAGCGGTGTTGTATGTGTGTTGCGTTGTGTGTGTTGCATAAATACACACTGACTCCGCTTCCCTCATGCTGCTATGTCACACACACAGTATATACACAGTATATACAGTATATAGTATATACACACACTGGCTCCGCCTGCCTCATGCTGCTCGGTCACACATGTGATGCCCCTGGACTATCAGGTCGTCACAAGGTACTGCAGAAACTGCCCTTCCGTGCAGTATTCCAAGTCCCTCATGGCTCTGGGTCCCTATCTTACGGTGTTGCCTCCAAGAGGAAATCAAATCCTAGATACACACTGCACCACACCCACCAGGCACACCAGTGGACCGCCCACCGGAGGGCACAGGGAGAAGTGTGGTGTGAGTGTATGCGATCAGATGTGTGTGTGTATACTGTCTGATATGTGACTGTGGAGCACGATGGGGAGTGCGCAGCCTGGGGGATGGAGCACGATGGGGGGTGCGCAGCATGGGGGATGGAGCACGATGGGGGTGCGCAGCATGGGGGATGGAGCACGATGGGGGGTGCGCAGCATAGGGGATGGAGCACGATGGGGAGTGCGCAGCATGGGGGATGGAGCACGATGGGAGTGCGCAGCATGGGGGATGGAGCACGATGGAGTGCGCAGCATGGGGGATGGAGCACAATGGGAGTGCGCAGCATGGGGGATGGAGCACTATGGGGGGTGCGCAGCATGGGGGATGGAGCACGATGGGGGGTGCGCAGCATGGGGGATGGAGCACGATGAGGGGTGCGCAGCATGGGGGATGGTGCACGATGGGGGGTGCGCAACATGGGGGATGGAGCACGATGGTGAGTGCGCAGCATGGGGGATGGAGCACGATGGGGGTGCACAGCATGGGGGATGGAGCACAATGGAGGGTGCGCAGCATGGGGGATGGAGCATGATGGGGGGTGCGCAGCATGGGGATGGAGCACAATGGGAGTGCGCAGCGTGTGTGTTGCGCGGTTTGTGTGGGTGTGGAGTGCGTGTGTGTGTTTTGGGGGAGGTATGTTTTGTGCAGTGTGTGTGTTGCGCAGTATGTGCATATATTTGTGTATGCCGCGGTGTTTGTGTGTTGGGTGTTGTGTGTGTGCGGCGTTGTCTGTGTGTGGGTGTCTGTGTAGGGCGGTGTTTGTGGTTCCCAGTGTGTGTGTGTGGTGTGTTGTGCGGTGCGCGTGTGGCGCTGTGTGTGTGTTTTGGGGGGAGGTGTGCACCCCCATCGTGCTCCATCCACCATGCTGCACACCCCCCATCATGCTCCATCCCCCATGCTGCGCACCCCCCATCGTGCTCCATCCCCCATGCTGCGTACCCCCATCGTGCTCCATCCCCCATGCTGCGCACCCCCATCGTGCTCCATCCCCCATGCTGTGCACCCCTCATCGTGCTCCATCCCCCATGCTGCGCACCCCCCATCGTGCTCCATCCCCCATGCTGCGCACCCCCCATCATGCTCCATCCCCCATGCTGCGCACTCCCATTGTGCTCCATCCCCATGCTGCGCACTCCATCGTGCTCCATCCCCCATGCTGCGCACTCCCATCGTGCTCCATCCCCCATGCTGCGCACTCCTCATCGTGCTCCATCCCCCATGCAGCGCACCCCCCATCGTGCTCCATCCCCCATGCTGCGCACCCCCCATGCTGCACACCCCCATGCTGCGCACCCCCCATCGTGCTCCACAGTCACACATCAGACAGTATACACGCACACATCTGATCGCATACACTCACACCCCACTTCTCCCTGTGCCCTCCGGTGGGCGTTCCCAGCAGCTGTGCTGCACGCCGTGCTCCTCTGCCTTCTGCTGACACGCACACATCCGATCGCATACACGCACACATCCGATCGCATACACGCACACATCCGATCGCATACACGCACACTGACGATATCGCACATACGCACTCACACACTCACAACATCCGGAGATACCACATGCTTCCGGCCATGTGATCCTCCGGCAGGTCCTGGAAGGTCACTGCACGCACAGTATCGTCGCCGAGAAGTAAGAGATATCACTGGATGTTGTGAGTGTGTGGATGCGATGTGAGGTGTGAGTGAGAGTGAGTGAGTGTGATCTGATGTGTGTGTGTCTGTTCTTATGTGTGTGCGTGTGTGTGTGTTCCGCCGCTGCAGGACCTTGATGCGCTCACCTGCTCCCGGTCGGCGTCTGGTGAGTATGACTGCGGGGTCTTCTTTCTTCTGTCTTCTCTCTTCTGGGGGTGCCGCTGCCTATAATGAAGTGTCTTGCAGTGTCTTTAACTCTTTCACCGCTGCATGACACTTCGTTATTGACCGCAGCGTATGCCGGCTCCCTGCACATGTGTACCGGGAGCCGGTGTTCGCTGGTAACCATGATACACATCGGGTAAATAAGGGAAGCGCTTCCTATAGTTACACGATGTGTATCATGGTTATCAGCGTACACCGGCTCTGTCACGATCCCAGCATCGCAAGGTTATGTCCGCCGGGGGCGGGGCCGAGTGTGCCAATGTGTGGCAGGGGCGAGCGGGCGAGGCGTCAGTGTATGCTGGCTCCCTGCACATGTGTACCGGGAGCCGTTGTACGCTGGAGCGGGCGATGCATGCGGAGGGCCGGGGCGAGCGGCTAATCCATGCGGGGGGCGGGGCCAGGCCGAGGCGAGCGGCCAATCCGTGGGGGGGTGGGGCCAGGCCGAGCCCAGCGGCCAATCCGACAGTTGTCACGCTAACGACACTGTCACGGTGACACTGTCACGGTGACACAATTTTGGAGCAAGACAGACAGACAGACAGACAGAATAAGGCAATTATATATAGATACCGTTTGTATATACATATACTGTGTGTACAGTGTGTATATACTGTGTGTACTATGTGAATATACTGTGTGTGTGACCGAGCAGCATGAGGTAGGCGGAGCCAGTGTGTGTATATACTATATACTGTGTATACTGTGTATGTATACTGTGTGTGACCAAGCAGCATGAGGGAGGCAGAGCCAGTGTGTGTATATACTATATTCTATGTGTACTGTGTGAATATACTGTGTATGTGACCAAGCAGCATGAGGCAGGCAGAGCCAGTGTGTGTATGTACTATATACTGTGTGTACTGTGTGTATGTCGCGGGCGGCGGGGCGCTGCGCTCACCACGCTCGGATCCGGCGCTGCTGCGATGGCTGCTGCTCTGTGGCTCGAGCGGTGGGCCGGATCCGGGGACTCGAGCGGCGCTCCTCGCCCATGAGTGAAAGAGGTGGTTGGATTGGGGAATTTTTAGTCCGTGACGTTGTGGGTGGGTTGTGCTGAGGTTGGGGCACCACCGCTGCTGGTGACGGGGATCCCGCGAATGATGACAGGAAGCAGCTGGGATGTTGTTTCTCCCTCCGTGGGTAGGGGTTGTTTGTCCCGGGGCCCGGAGAGGTGACGGGGAGGCAGGGCTGGCAAGGTGCAGGGTCGCGGGGACAGCGCAGCGCGGTGCCGGAAGGCACGGTTGTACTCACTCAGCCACAAATCTACGCAAAGTCTCTGGTAAACCAAACGGCTGGATGGACAGGTCCCACAACCGGCCGCTGTGGCTTCTCCCGGACGGTTGGTGGTGGCTGCCTTTTCCTGCACCTTTTGTGGATGTTCGATTCCGATGGCTTCCCACCGGTAACCCGCTCCCCAGCGTGTGTATGTGCCGGAGGAGCCCTTTTGCCCGCAGGCTCTGGCCCTTGGAACTCTAGCTGTGGCGGTAGCTGTATTTCCTTCTGTTGGTTGGACGGTTGCCTTCAATCGGGTCTTGGCTGCTAGGAAACCCCGGGGGTTCCAGTCATTGACGGATTTGACCTTAGTAACGGTGACTCCAAGCCTGGTCAGGGTCCGCAGGCCCTGCCGTTTTGTGCTGGCTTCACTTCGCTCTCCGGTTCGGTACCGGCGGGCCACCGCCCGTCCCCGGTCCTACGGTTCCGCTTTGATCTGCCTATCCTGCAGACATCCACCACCGTCTGCCAACCTTGCTCTTGGTGCCCGGGCCACGTACCCGAACACAGTCAGTTTGCTCCTCCACTACTCCTTCACTCCACTCTCCTGAACTGCACTGCACTGCACTGAACTGACTTCCTTTTCCTGCCTCCAGGACTGGGAACTCCTCAGTGGGTGGGGCCAACCACCTGGCTCCACCCCACCTGGTGTGGACATCAGCCCCTGGAGGGAGGCAACAAGGATTTTGTGTCTGACTGATGTGCCCATCTCGGGGTGGGGGTGTCGTGTTGCAGTACCTGTGACGACCTGGCTAGTCCAGGGCGCCACATGTATATGCTGTGTGTGTGACCGAGCAGCATGAGGGCACACGGAGCCAGTGTGTGTATATACTACGTCTCCTCCGCTCTGATTGGTGTCATGCCAGGGTGTATGCTATGGACAATTATACGCCTCTGTCGTTGCCGGAGTCTTTGGGAGGAATGCTGTGTGACGGTGCCCACATGACCGCCTTGGTCAAACAATATATCGCTGAATGATGTAGCGTCGTTTGTGAGATGGGTACGTGTGACCGCTACAAAAAACGACCTATGAGAGATCTCGGCAAATCGCAGCAACGATCTGGGCATGTCACATCGCTAACAAGATCGCTAGCGATATCATTGTGTGTAAAGCGGCCTTTACTTCCATATATGAGAAAAGCTGATATCACTTGGACTAAACTCTTATCAAACCCTGATTAAAATCTAATCAAAAAAATTGGTTAATTTTTCTCATTTATGGAAAATACTAACATCTGAATGATGCCTTAGCTTTCATCCATAAGAACATATTTAGTGTATGAAAAAAAATTAGTTTCTGGTCACAAAAATAAAAAAAATGGAATGCAACCAAAAGTCTAGGGATATACTAATTTGTAAAACATTTGACTGTTACCTTCATTTATATATAGTGACAACCTTGGATGTTGTAAATGTACAGAGAATCTCTCAAAGTATAATAATTTTACATTTTTTTCCCTGTAAATGACATTTGAAATGACTTCTACTTTTTAAAGTGATGTTTCCAATTTTCTGCAATTAGAACACATTATTCACACTAAGTGCATTATTGTTCCCAGAAAGGTAATAGGCTTTTCATCATTTCATACTTTGAATAATATATTATGCGTTGAGATGAAAAAAGTATTTCTTATGAAGTTGTGTTTTACTTTTAAGAACTGGGAGTAGTCATTTTTTTGTTCAGTAGTCTATAGACTAGAGAATTTAAACCTCTTTACTCAGGAATTTCAGAGAAACTTCTTTTCTTTTGGGGAAACTCAATTTGAAAAGAAGCTTAATCATGCAGAAGTTATGGTATTCTATAATAATTTTGCTATGGCCATCTTTGCAGAAATTTTTGGCAGTTGCTCCTTTTTGGGGGAGCACTGACTTTTCCAAGGTTCCAAAAGATTAATTTGTCATTAATTTGCTCTTTCTTGGTAAGGCCCCCTTTTCCTTAGAAGAAACATTTAAGAAAGGTGCACCCATGGATCAAGTGTATGTTCATATAGGACACTGTAGTCTGTGATCTTGGTTGATGTCTAAAGATTAGATATTTTTTAAAATGATTTATAATTTTACTTATTTTATATTTGGATATGAATTATCAATTTAGTAAACTTTGATATATTTTTTTAACAAGATATGACAAGAAGAAAATTACTGATTAGATAACAATGAATTTACAATATACATCTACAGTCTGTAACCAGGACTTTCCTCCAGAATTCCATTACCAAAGAAATAATTATATTTTAGGTTGGTGCATTTACAATATCAATGAAATATAGATCAAAATGGTATGTCTATTGTACATCACTCATATTAAAACAAACATCCAATATTCATTTATTTATTTATTTAATCCCTTTCTCCAAACTAATCTAACTAAATAGATAAATAGTGTTTTTATTATGGCGTCATCACAGAAATCAAAAATTAAAAAGATGTCATAGAATTCATTTTTACTTCTTATAAAAAATTGACTACTTTGCATAAAGTCAAAAGATATTAGATTATTAGATTACCTTCCATCATATCACAAGTCGTTAGTTGTTTCTGAGTTGCTGTTATACACATTTGAAGTGTGTCGCCCTGGGCAAGACAGGGGACACAGGTCACAACACCACCACACCCCACACTCCAGGTAGGCACATCACAGCTAACCACAAATCCTTGTTGCCTTTCTCCAGGAGTCTGATGATGCACACCAGGGGGTGGGCCAGGCGGTTGGCTCCGCCCACCAAGGAGCTCACAGCTCTGGAGGCAGGAAGTAACCAGGCAGTTCTGTCAGGGAGGAGGAAGTGGAAGGAGTGAAGTCGAGCCCAGGCAGGGCAAGAGTAAAGAGGAGAGTTCAGTTTAGGAGTTAAGAAAGTGAAAGTGAAAGTAGTAAAGGAGGAAAAGCAAGCAAAGTAACAGAAGAGAAAGACAGCCTGAAGGGTCCAGCTTTGTGAGGGCCAGAACAGCAAGGTCAGCAACGGCGGTGACTGTCTGGAGGGGGACCGTTTGGAAGTTCCTGGAAGGACCCCGTTGGCTGTGTGCCCGGTGGTCTGGAGCAGTGTTCCGAAGGACAGTCAGCACCAGGGCAGGGGCCTCTCGGACCCCGGCAAGGCTAGGAGTCGCCAGATTTGCCAAATCCGTCAGTGACGGGGACGCAGATCCCCCAACAACCAAGTCCCGATTGAAGGCAACAGCCCAACCTGTATTGGAGAGACACCACCACCGCCACGGCACCAGTTTCTCAGGGCCAGCGCCTGCGGGCAAAGTGTAGAGCTCCTCCGGCCCAGATTGCAGCCGGGGAGCGGGTAACCGGAGGGAATCCACCGCTACCATCAGTCAACACAGGTGCAAGGAAGAGGGACATCACCGTCACCTACCGGGAGTGCAGGTGCAGCCGTCTGTGGGACCGTCCTACCAGCCGTTGGTTTACCGTACAAACTGTGTCCGTGTGTCAGGCTGAGTGAGTACCATAGTGCCGCAAGGCACAGCGCTGCCCCCGCGTCCCTGCGCCCTCCAGGCCCTACACTTCACATCTCATCACCGGGCCCCGGGATCACCAACCCCTACCCACGGAGGGGCAACACAACACCTGGCTGCTCCGCATCACCATCCCCGGGACCCCCACACTGAGCAGCGGTGGTGCAATCACCACAACCGTGGGTGGCGTCACGAACTATAACAATCCCCACACCCAACAAACATCCCCTTTCACTCACGGGCGAGGAGTATCGCTCGAGAAACCCCGGGATCCGGCCCACAGCTCGAGCCACCAGGAGCAGCTGCCGGACCCGAGCAGAAGGGGTGAGCGCGGTGTGCTGACACCCTCCTCCCCGCCCGCGACAGAAGCATGATAGTGAAACACTCACAAAAAAGAAAATATAAAACATGTTTTTCTTTCTACATATTGTCCAAAAAAAACTTATATTAAAGAGGTGGTTCACCATATTTTTTATTGTCTAGATCGATATTATATTGAGAAACAATGTTTCTCTCAAATACCTTGTGTTGTCAATAGTGACTGTGAGAGGCGCTATTGCAGACCGCTGCTCCCCGTCCAGTGACGTACCCGTCCAATGCTGCCTCATCACATCCGTGCAGCCGCCCACAGCTCAGAGTCTGGAAGACTGTAGCCGGCTGCACGGATGTGACGAGGCAGCATTGGACGGGTACGTCACTGGACGGGGAGCAGCGGTCTGCAATAGCGCCTCTCACAGGCACTATTGACAACACAAGGTATTTGAGAGAAACATTGTTTCTCAATATAATATCGATCTAGACAATAAAAAATATGGGTGAACCACCCTTTTAAGGTTCAATAATATTCAGATCTTTTTAACTGCAAAGATAAAGTACATTCCATGTGTGCACATATGTAGCAACATAGTTTTTAGGTTTACAGAGTTAATGTTAAGAAGGGAAGAGTTTAAACCAAAAATTATCTATAAAACAATAAAAAATGTATTTTTTTTTTGCATAACTGTTTAACTAGTACAATTTAATAAGTTCTCCAGTTCCCCAGTTTCATAAGTTCTCTACTCTCTATTGCCAAAAGATGCTTCCTATGTGTGTACCTAACAATCGATAAACCATTCTAAGTTTTTTGTCAAGACATAATAATTAAAAAAAAAAATTAAAATTTGAAAACATACACTTTTCTTTTGCGTATCTATTTAAATATTTTAATTCGGCAACTATACTGTGGGCTGTTGCAGTATTTCCACCTCTTTGCTTATTATATATATATATATATATATATATATATATATATATGTATGTATTTATGTATTTTTGGGCAGACAGAATTAATCTGCTTTAAGCAATGATCTTGAAATCTGATCTGTTTTAACCCACTTGTTTTAGTTTTCAAATAGGAAACACATACACTCCATACACTGATATTACGCATAGGTTGGTGTTAAATTAACTTTTTTTAAATTAACATTTGTAACCTATCTAGATTTTCTGACGGATTCCAAATTTTTCCAGAGTTGACTAAGTGTGGTGAAAAGTGTTTGTATAAATACATCATTGTACAAAAAACATATGTTAAACAATCAAGTGGTACTGTTAAGAGACTTAATAGTAAAATATTAAATACCAAAACTATAAAATGTGGGTGCTGTTAGCAGCTCCATAAACAGCTCTGCTGGCATCAGCCATCCCGGCAATAGCAGTATGAAACGCAGGTCATACTTGCCTCTAGCAAGCATATCAATACAATGAAAGTGGAAGACATAATGGAATATGTTTCATCAGTCGTCTTAGGCGGGCTTTGCACGTTGTGACATTGCAAGCCGATGCTGCGATGTCGCACGCGATAGTCCCCGCCCCCGTCGCAGGTACGATATCGTGTGATAGCTGGCATAGCGAAAATTATCGCTACACCAGCTTCACACGCACTCACCCGCCCTGCGACCGTCGCTCTGGCCGTCGCCCCGCCTCCTTCCTAAGGGGGCGGGTCGTGCGGCATCATAGCGACGTCACACGGCAGGCGACCAATAGCGGCGGAGGGGCAGAGATGAGCAGGATGTAAACATCCTGCCCACCTCCTTCCTTCCGCATATCCTACTGAAGCCGCGTTGACGCCGGTAGGAGATGTTCCTCGCTCCTGCGGCTTCACACACAGCGATGTGTGCTGCCGCAGGAGCGAGGAAGAACATCGGACCATCGCGTCAGCGTAATTATGGATTACGCCGACGCTGCAGCGATGATACGATTACGACGATTTTGCGCTCGTAAATCGTATCATCTAGGCTTTACACACTACAATGTCGCATGCGCTGCCGGATGTGCGTCACTTTCAATTTGACCCCACCGACATCGCACCTGCGATGTCGTAGTGTACAAAGTCGCCCTTAGTATAAGACTGTAACAATGATATCAGTTTACCCTCTTTTCCCTGGGGCAAGAGAAGATACTATACGAGGATATTTTATACACTACATTTCTTGAAAAAGATGAATAGTCAGCCTTTGTACTCAGATGATATGGATCCGAAAGTAGATCGTAGATGGAGGACAGAACAGAATTCTAACGCTAAGCTGTTTTGCTAGCTCTGCAAGCCATTCAGAAATAGGACATTCAGTAGGAACTACACCCCCAACCTCCACCACCTCACTTGGGAGGGCCCCGAGGCCTAGAATTAACCTGAAGAGTGGGGAAGGTATCCCCTCTTTGTTCCGTAACACATTAGCCAGAAAAGAGGAAAAAACAGTGGAAATATACACACCCAGGCCACCTTCCTCCACGGGACCTGGGGGAGGCAGCTTTTTAGATGGTGTTACATGTTTGGATTTACATGGACAACCCCCAGTGAAATAGCCCTTAAGACCAGAGTAGAAATATGCCCCTATCCCATGTAGAATTAAAAGTGACCTAGACGGAGGGGAGGCACCCCCAACTGCATGGGTTTGCCAAACTGCACTACTGGGATTTCTTCTTTAGGGAGGACAACATGGGGCAGGGTCTTAATAGAACTGTGCCTGAGATGTCTATCCACTCTAATGGCAAGAGATATGGTGGCTTCCAATGACTCTGGAGCAGAATATTGAGCCAGAGAGTCCCTAAGACTGCTCTACAAACCCTGGCAGAAATGACCCTTAAGTGCAGGATCATTGCATTGGATGTAAGTGGCCCACCTCCAGAACTCCGAGCAGTACTCCTCAGCCAGCCGCAACCCCTGCTGGAGCTTACGGAGTTCTGACTCTGCAAGGGAGACACCATCAGCGTCACCATACATGAGGGCCAACCATAACAACTGAGAGTTGGTCAGCAGACAATTGCCCCAGGACTGGGGGTCTCCCTGCAACAAGGAGACTACAATCCTCACTCGCTGTTACTAATAACGTGATGAACGAGGGAGGAGCCCTGAATCACAACTTAGAAGCCTCCAGAAACACCTTGAATTTATCGTATCTAGGAGGGCTAGCATGGGTTTAGGCTGTGTCTGAGTGTGAGCGGAGACTAGCAGACCCACAATATGCTGTAGTTGTTGCACAACCTGCGACTGCAGATCCCTCATCTCTTGTGACAGTCTCTGCATCAGGTGTGCCCATGCCAGAGAATGAGTCATAGGAACTCAGAAGGAATGTACAGACCGGTTATAATGTCACGAGGGGACTACCAGGGTTCCACCCAACATCAAGGAACACCCATTGAGCGCCACCACAGACACGGTACCCCTGTGACATTTTAACAATGGGGTCTTTCTGCTAGGGAGATGGATGAGTGGACATCTCCTGAACTAACCTGAGTTGTTACCTGAGCACCCTAGCATGCTTATACATGTTCTTTCACCCCATTGCCGATCAGGATACCCAATGCCCTTGCTAGCCCTATATTCACCTTCACTGGTGATATAGCCAGTGAGAGACACTAGTCCCACCTCTGCACTAATATAATATAAGGGAAGGTAGACAAATAGGGGAATCAAGAGAAGGATATAAAACCAACCTTCACTGCTGCAGCCAGAAACCAAGGCTGCAGCTAGGAATGCTTCCACTAACAGGACTACAAAAAGCAACGGCTCCAGCAGCAGCTACCTTCTACCTTTAAGGTTAGTGTCATAGTGTAGATTCTGTATAACAGGCGGCATCTGGGGGTTCATAACTAGAGTTGAGCGATGTTCAATTCGAACCATTCACCAATTTCAAATACGAGTGATTTTGGGCGGTGTTCGAGTCGTTCGACGAACTCGAATGATTTGCTTCAAGTTCGGCAGTTCGAGTTACGGTTCGATCACCAAAAGCGTGGCTTTTCACAGTTAGGCTATGTGCGCATGTTGTCTTTTTGCATGCATTCTGCGACCCCAGAACAATCCCTCTCTCTTTCCTACTCACCGATCACTGGAGCGACACTGCACGGCTGACACAAAGCTCCGGTGGCTTTTCCTCTTTTGAAAATGGCTGCCGCTCATTATTCAATCTGGTATTCCCTGATTTCCCTGCCCACCGGCGTGCATGATTGGTTGCAGTCAGACACGCCCCACGATGAGTGACATCTGTCTCACTGCAACCAATCACAGCTGCCGGAGGGCGTGTCTATATCGTGCAGTAAAATAAATAAATAATTAAAAAAAAAAAAAACTGTGGTTCCCCCCAATTTTGATACCAACCAAGATAAAGCCACATGGCTGGAGGCTGGTATTGCAAGGATGGGGAGCGCCATGTTATGGGGAGCCCACCACCCTAACAATATCAGCCAGCAGTCGCCCAGAATTGCCGCATCCGTTAGATGCGACAGTCCCGGGACTCTACCCGGCTCATCCCGAATTGCCCTGGTGCGGTGGCAATCAGGTTAATAAGGGGTTAATCATGGCAAGCATCTCCCCTAGATACCTTCCATGATTAACGTGTAAGTGAAAGTAAATAAACACACACAACGAAAAATCCTTTATTTGGAATAAAAGACAAAAAAACGCCCTCATTTACCTCTTTATTAATCCCCAAACAACAATCCAGGTCCGAAGTAATCCACACGACGCTTTCAGCTCTTCTATATGAAGCTGGCAGCTGTCAGATCCACGTAGCAACTGATGTGAGCCAGAGACTTCACTTAGGTAGTGCCTGCATGTGATCTCTCTCTCTCTCTCTGCAATACAGAGGTCAAGATTACCAAATCTTCCTATGCTTTTCATTAAAGGCAGTGGCTCAATGGGTAGAGCTGCCGCCTAAGGAGAATTACTTCATGAGTTCGAGTCCCGGCCGTCACAATAATGAATTTAATTTAATTTATTTTTTATTTTAAATTATAATTACTATTTATCTATAATTATAATTGAATTTAATTATGCACTGAGGGGAGGAGCCGGACATTAGCTGTGAGCCGCGGGACACATCTCTAAAATCGGAGCAGTTCACGGAATGAGGCTGCATTGCTCTCTCTCCTCTCTCTTCTCTCTCTTTCTCTCTCTCCTCTCCTCTTCTCTCTCTCTTTTTCTCTCTCTTTTCTCTCTCTTTTCTCTCCCTTTTCTCTCTCTCAAACCTGGCGATGATCAGCTGATGCGGTCACCTGACTGAATCAGCTGACACTATAAGTCGAGCGGTGAGGCCAGCTTTTTACCGCCCGGCTGGCTAAACTATCAGCTGCTGCTGTCGGACAGGAGTCTGCACAGAAGTGTGTAGTTTTTTTTTTTTTTGCACTGATGCATCAGCTGATTGTATAAAAGCCGTTTACACAATCAGCTGCTGTGTCATGTGATTCAGGCCCTTGAACCTGACCCATCATCTGATCGCTTTGCCTTCCAGCAAACCGATTAGATGATATTGGATCCGGATTGGACAGTGCGGGACCCTTGATCCAGGATTACTGCGGATGGGGGTTCTTTATTTCAATAAAGATAGAGTCACTAATTGTGTTGTGTTTTATTTCTAATAAAAATATTTTTCTGTGGGTTATGTTTCTTTTTATCTTTACTAGAAATTCATGGTGGCCATGTCTAATATTGGCATGACACTGGCATAGGGCCAGTTGATAATATACAGCTAGCCCTAACCCCATTATTACCCAGCGAGCCACCCGTCACCAGGGCAGCTGGAAGAGTTGGATACAATGCCGGAAGATGGTGCTTCTATAAAAGCGCCATTTTCTGGGGCAGCTGCGGACTGCAATTCGCAGCAGGGGTGCCCAGAAAGCTTTGGCACCCTGTGCTACGGATTCCAATCCCCAGCTGCCTAGTTGTACTTGGCTGGGCACAAAAATTTGGTTCCCAGCGAGGTACAAATAGGCAGCTGGGGGTTGGGGGCATCTCGTAGCTGCCTGCTGTACCTGGCTAGCATACAAAAACATGGCGAAGCCCACGTCATTTTTTTGAGGGGCAAAAAACTCATGCATACAGTCCTGGATGGAGTATGCTGAGCCTTGTAGTTCTGCAGCAGCTTTCTGCTGTCTGTATGTACGGAGGAGAGCAGACAGCAGCTGCAGAACTACAAGGCTCAGCATCCTCCATTCAGGACTGTATGCTGGAGGGAGAAGCAGGGGGAGCAGAACTGCAAGGCTCAGCATACTTCATACACTAGTGTATGCAGGAGAGCAGACAGCAGCTGCAGAACTACAAGGCTCAGCATGCTGCATCCAGGACTGTATGCTGAAGGGAGAGACAGGGGGAGCAGAACTGCAAGGCTCAGCATTCTCCATTCACTTGTGTATGCAGGAGAGCAGACAGCAGCTGCAGAACTACATGACTCAGCATGCTCCATTCACTAGTGTATGCAGGAGAGCAGACAGCAGCTGCAGAACTACACGGCTCAGTATACTCCATCCAGGACTGTATGCAGGAGTTTTTTGCCCACAAAAAAATGACGTGGGCTTCACCATATTTTTGTATGCTAGTCAGGTACAGCAGGCAGGTATGGCTGCCCCCAACCACCAGCTGCCTATTTGTACCTGGCTGGGAACTAAAAATATGGAGAAGCCTTTTTTTAATTATTTCATGAATTTCATGAAATAATTAAAAAAAAAACCCGACATGGGCTTCGCCCCATTTTTGTGTCCAGCCAGGTACAACTAGGCAGCTGGGGATTGGAACCTGCAGCACAGATTGGCCCAAGGTTTCTGGGACCCTCTGCTGCGAATTGCAGTCCGCAGCTGCCCCAGAAAATGGCGCTTTTATAGAAGCTCCATCATCTGATGCTGTATCCAACTCTTCCAGCTGCCCTGATGCCGGGTGGCTCGCTGGGTAATAATGGGTTAATACTAGCTTTGCTTTACTAGCTAGTATTAAGCCAGAGATTCTTAATGTGAGGCAAGTTTGACCCGGCCATTAAGACTCTCCAATAAAGGGTTAAAAAAAAGACACCACACAGAGAAAAAATACTTTAATAGAAATAAATACACAGACACACTTAGAGACTCCATGTTTATTACTCCCTCTCACCCCACCACGATCCTGGTCTTCTGTCTTCTTTCTCCTTCAACACATGCAGATCTGCTACATCAGACAGCACTGCATGGGAGGAAGACGCTGCTGCTTCCGTGCAGTCTAATCACTCAGTGAGTGAGCAGAGGCTGTGGGTTGTAAGCGGTGACGTCACCGCTGCCACAATTGAAATAGTAATCTGACAGGCGGGTTACTATAGCAACGGTAATCTCCGCTATTCACCGACTGTGGCATCCAGTCCTTGCATGTGGGCTGACTCTGTAAAGAGCGCCCACATGCAGGAATGGGGAGCCAAGCATGTGCCCAAGCATCTCGCCGGTACACGGAGATGCTCAAACGAGCACTGCGTACCGGAGAGATGCACTGACAGGACCTAGCATGATGTCAAGTCATGTGACCAGTCTGTAGCCAATGATAAAATACACATGTGACTGGTCACATGCTATGACGACATCACGGAAGGTCCTATGATCAGTGCTGGTTACTGGGAGGTCGCAGTGATGATCGGAAGGAAAAGCGGCGGGAGACAGAGTGCAGGACGCATTGCGGGGACCTGTAAGTGTAATGGCAATGTTTATTAACTGTATGTGTACATGTATAATGTGTTTGTATGTGTTTTTGTTTGCCTGCCATTGTTTTCAATGGGGTTTGAAGGTGTTCGTCGAACGTTCGCCAAACTAAGCCACCGTTCAATGAACCAAATCGAACTCGAACACTTGGGGGGTGGCTCAACACTATTCATGACACTATTTAAAGACGATGTGCTGGTCACTACCGGATGCACATGAGGAGGGGAAATCACAAGCTTCTAGCAAGAAAAACTGACATTAACCATTGAAGCACCAAAAGAAAGTAAAAGCCATTTAAGGCAAAGTGAGACTCTGGACCCAAAGCTGTCACTAGTCTCATAATGACGGGAGATATTCATGAGAATATCCCATAGCTGTGGAGGAGATTCAATTGAGTCTGAAAGATCTCGTTGTAATAGTGTTGAGTTGTATGGTCATGCATTTTGTCTGTGGGCTTTCTTTTGCAGTTATCTCCAAGGGGAAGCACACAGCTTTGTATAGTATAGGAATCATCTAAAAATACATGTGATGAAACAGCATCAAGCTTCATTGGGGATGTACCTACAGTTAGGTGGGGTTTGCACACTGCGACATCGCAGGCCGATGCTGCGATGCCGAGTGCGATAGTGCCCGCCCCCGTCGCAGCAGCGATATGTGGTGATAGCTGGCGTAGCGAAAGTTATCGCTACGCCAGCTTCACACACACACTCACCTGCCATGCGACGTCCCTGTGGCCGGCGACCCGCCTCCTTGTTAAGGGGGCGGGTCGTGCGGCGTCACTGCGATGTCACACGGCAGGCGGCCAATCAGAGCGGAGGGGCGGAGATGAGCAGGATGTAAACATCCTGCCCACCTCCTTCCTTCCGCATATCCTACGGAAGCCGCAGTGAGGCCGGTAGGAGACGTTCCTCGCTCCTGCGACTTCACACACAGCGATGTGTGCAGCCGCAGGAGCGAGGAACAACATCGGACCGTCGCGTCAGCGTAATCATGGATTACGCCGACGCTGCACCGATGATACGATTACGACGCTTTTGCGCTCGTTAATCGTATCATCCAGCCTTTATACACTGCGATGTCGCATGCGATGCCGGAAGTGCGTCATTTTCAATTTGACCCCACCGACATCGCACCTGCGATGTCGCAGTGTGCAAAGTGCCCCTTAGGTCCAGAAATATTTGGACAGTGACACAAGTTTTGTTATTTTAGCTGTTTACAAAAACATGTTCAGAAATACAATTATATATATAATATGGGCTGAAAGTGCACACTCCCAGCTGCAATATGAGAGTTTTCACATCCAAATCGGAGAAAGGGTTTAGGAATCATAGCTCTGTAATGCATAGCCTCCTCTTTTTCAAGGGACCAAAAGTAATTGGACAAGGGACTCTAAGGGCTGCAATTAACTCTGAAGACGTCTCCCTCGTTAACCTGTAATCAATGAAGTAGTTAAAAGGTCTGGGGTTGATTACAGGTGTGTGGTTTTGCATTTGGAAGCTGTTGCTGTGACCAGACAACATGCGGTCTAAGGAACTCTCAATTGAGGTGAAGCAGAACATCCTGAGGCTGAAAAAAAAGAAAAAATCCATCAGAGAGATAGCAGACATGCTTGGAGTACCAAAATCAACAGTCGGGTACATTCTGAGAAAAAAGGAATTGACTGGTGAGCTTGGGAACTCAAAAAGGCCTGGGCGTCCACGGATGACAACAGTGGTGGATGATCACCGCATACTTTCTTTGGTGAAGAAGAACCCGTTAACAACATCAACTGAAGTCCAGAACACTCTCAGTGAAGTAGGTGTATCTGTCTCTAAGTCAACAGTAAAGAGAAGACTCCATGAAAGTAAATACAAAGGGTTCACATCTAGATGCAAACCATTCATCAATTCCAAAAATAGTCAGGCCAGAGTTAAATTTGCTGAAAAACACCTCATGAAGCCAGCTCAGTTCTGGAAAAGTATTCTATGGACAGATGAGACAAAGATGAACCTGTACCAGAATGATGGGAAGAAAAAAGTTTGGAGAAGAAAGAGAACGGCACATGATCCAAGGCACACCACATCCTCTGTAAAACATGGTGGAGGCAACGTGATGGCATGGGCATGCATGGCTTTTAATGGCACTGGGTCACTTGTGTTTATTGATGACATAACAGCAGACAAGAGTAGCCGGATGAATTCTGAAGTGTACCGGGATATACTTTCAGCCCAGATTCAGCCAAATGCCGCAAAGTTGATCGGACGGCGCTTCATAGTACAGATGGACAATGACCCCAAGCATACAGCCAAAGCTACCCAGGAGTTCATGAGTGCAAAAAAGTGGAACATTCTGCAATGGCCAAGTCAATCACCAGATCTTAACCCAATTGAGCATGCATTTCACTTGCTCAAATCCAGACTTAAGACGGAAAGACCCAAAAACAAGCAAGACCTGAAGGCTGCGGCTGTAAAGGCCTGGCAAAGCATTAAGAAGGAGTAAACCCAGAGTTTGGTGATGTCCATGGGTTCCAGACTTAAGGCAGTGATTGCCTCCAAAGGATTTGCAACAAAATATTGAAAATAAAAATATTTTGTTTGGGTTTTGTTTATTTGTCCAATTACTTTTGACCTCCTAAAATGTGGAGTGTTTGTAAAGAAATGTGTACAATTCCTACAATTTCTATCAGATATTTTTGTTCAAACCTTCAAATTAAACGTTACAATCTGCACTTGAATTCTGTTGTAGAGGTTTCATTTCAAATCCAATGTGGTGGCATGCAGAGCCCAACTCGCGAAAATTGTGTCACTGTCCAAATATTTCTGGACCTAACTGTATGTCAAATGTAAAGTGTGGAATAAACCTTTTTCCCAATTAAAATCCAAGAAAAAGAAGGCGGCTTCAGCTTGCAATAATGATCAACTTGCTTCATTATGGCATCACAAATGCAGAAACTGCATCAAAATGTCATGCACTGAGTGTCACAAGCACCACAAACTCCTCTTCTCACACTAATTTCTCTCACTTAGCTATCTCAACAGGGTAACCGTGAGCAAAACTCAGCCAATAGGCAGTTCAGACATCCACAACACAATTCTTGCTGTCACCACTCACACACTCACTCCCAGTTTTCAATACACTTCAATTACTTTGACATGCAGAGTGGAAAACCAGAATATCCATTCTTACTTTAAGATTGTGAATACATTTGGAGTGGCAAAAAAAAAATTAACTTATCACATTTTATATTTAAGAAACAAAAAAGATACAGTGCTTAAAAAAATCCAAAAGATGACTTAACGAAAAGCCTTACACACAAGGCAAAGAGTACAGTCATTGCCAAAAGTTTTGATAATGCTACAAATATTCATTTTTACAAAGTCTACTGCTTAAGTTTTTCTAATGGCAATTTGCATATACTGTAGAATGTCATAAAGAGTGATCAGCTTAACAGCAATTACTTGGCTAAGAAAATGAACTTTAACCCCCAAAACACATTTCAACATCATTGCATTCCTGCCTTAAAAGGAGCAGCTAACATTGTTTTAGTGATTGTTCCATTAACACAGGTGTGGGTGTTGATGAGGACAGGGCTGGCGATCAATCAGTCATGATTAAGTAAGAATGACACCACTGGACACTTTAAAAGGAGGCTGGTACTTGGTATCATTGTTTCTCTTCAGTTAACCATGGTTATCTCTAAAGAAACACGTGCAGCCATCATTGCTCTGCACAAAAATGGCCTAACAGGGAAGAGTATCGCAGCTACAAAGATTGCACCTCAGTCAACAATCTATCGCATCATCAAGAACTTCAAGGAGAGGGCATCTATTGTTGCCAAAAAGGCTCCTGGGCGCCCAAGAAGGACCAGCAAACGCCAGAACCGTATCTTAAAACTGTTTCAGCTGCGGGATCGGACTACCAGCAGTGCCAAGCTAGCTCAGCAATGGCAGCAGGCTGGTGTGAGTGCTTCTGCATGCACTGTGAGGCGGAGACTCTTTGAGCAAGGCCTGGTTTCAAGGAGGGCAGCAAAGAAGCCACTTCTCTCCAGAAAAAACATCAGGGACCGACTGATATTCTGCAAAAGGTACAGGGAGTGGACTGCTGAGGACTGGAGTAAAGCCATTTTCTCAGATGAATGCCCTTTTCGATTGTTTGGGACATCTGGAAAACAGCTTATTAGGAGAAGAAGAGGTGAGCGCTACCACCAGTCTTGTCTCATGCCAACTGTTAAGCATCCTGAAACGATTCATGTGTGGAGTTGCTTCTCAGCCAAGGGAATCGGCTCACTCACAGTCTTGCCTAAAAACACAGCCATGAATAAAGAATGGTACCAGACTGTCCTCCAAGAGCAACTTCTCCCAACTGTCCAAGAGCAGTTTGGCGCCAAACAATGCCTTTTCCAGCATGATGGAGCTCCTTGCCATAAAGCAAAGGTGATTACTAAATGGCTCATGGAACAAAACATAGAGATTTTGGGTCCATGGCTTAGAAACTCCCCAGATCTTAATCCCATTGAGAACGTGTGGGCAATCATCAAGAGATGGGTGGACAAACAAAAACTAACAAATTCTAGCAAAATGCAAGCATTGCTTATGCAAGAATGGACAGCTATCAGTCAGGATTTGGCCCAGAAGTTGATTGAGAGCATGCCAGGGAGAATTGCAGATGTCCTGAAGAAGAAGGGTGAACACTGCAAATATTGACTTGCTGCATTAACTCATTCTAACTGTCAATATAACCTTTTGGTACTCATAATATGATTGCAATTATATTTTTGTATGTGATGTAAACATCAGACAAACACAATTAAAAACCAGAGGGCAACAGATCATGTGAAAATATAATTTTGGTGACATTCTCAAAAATTTTGTCCATGACTGTAGGAAATAAAAGATAAAGAAAGATCCTATGGTTTAGATCAGTGAGCAATCCTCTTGGAGGAATCACCACAGAAATGTGGACAAATCTCAATTCTCATTGTTTCTCCTGGGTCTGACAATAGGTGCCTTTAAATGAGAGTCTCATCAAGGCCCTTCACCACTCATTCTGGGAAATTGAGAGAAGGATGGCTATTTATATGCAAACAAAGACATTTTCAGGATAAAATTTGTCATATTTTTCCGCAGAACCCTTCTACTGGAATCATATGTCCACTATGTTTCCATGCATACTTTTACCATCCTAAACACACCACAACTTAGGATGTTATCCAAAAAAGGTTTGTTTATCCAGCGCATCACTCCAATAGATGTGCTTGATGTCTTCATCATAACAGAGAGGAGTAGAGAGGGGTGATTAATTCCGCGCCAAATGATCACTGTTCAATGTCAGATTAACGTGTCTTTATTGTTGGCATAGGTCTACGTATTTCAGGAGCTCTGCTCCCTTCCTCAGGACCGTCAAGCAGCAAAGAAACATCAAATCACAAATGAGATTTGATGTTTCTTTGGTGCTTGACGGTCCTGAGGAAGGGAGCAGAGCTCCTGAAACGCGTAGACCTATGCCAACAATAAAGACACGTTAATCTGACATTGAACAGTGATCATTTGGCGCGGCATTAATCACCCCTCTCTACTCCTCTCTGTTATCTGTCATTTGGGTGGCTGCAGCCTTGATCAAAGTTATATACGCGAGTAAAGTAGTTGTGACTGTCACAACTGCATCTGGTGAGTATGTTACTCCCCTCTCCTCACCCCACATTATTGGGGTAATACCCTATCTGCGCTTTTATTTCCACAGTTTTTTTCTGTTTGATGTCTTCATCATGGTCTAGACCATGATGAAGATGTCAAGCACGGCGAAAAGCATTATATGAGATAAGCATCTAAAGAATATTTTCTGTCTTTCAGACATATGTAAGATTGTTTTTTATTGTTTTTGAAATAAAAGTTAATTTTTAATTAACAAGACTGCCTATTGGAGTGACACGCTGGATAAACAAACCGTTTTTGGATATTGACCTCTGAGTGTGCTTCCACTGTTCTCTTCCATGCTGAGTCATCCTGATTCTATAGCCATCTAATCTAACAACTGACTGGGGTAAGCTGGCTCTTGTATTTCTAAGGCTAGCGCCACACATCCGTGCCTCCGGCACGTGTTTGTCATTTTTTACACGTACCGGCGGCACGGAGACATGTACAGCAATGCTACCCTATGGTAGCAGGCACACACACGTAAAACCACACGGAACGTGTGTCCGTGTGCGTTTGTACGTGTGTGCGATTTTCAAAGCGCTGACATGTCAGTGTTTTCTCCGGCAGCACGGGTGTTACACGGCCCGCACCCGTACCACACGGGTGTAGTGTGGATGCGGTCCCGTGTGACACGCGCCGGAGTAAACACACATGTCAGGGAAAAAAAAAAAAACATTAACTCACCTTCTCCAGCCCTCCTGTCTCTGCTGCTGCTGCCTCTTGCTGCCGACCGCCGCTCATTATTCTCATTGAATATTCACTTCACTGCCTGGCAGCAGCAGCAGTGGGGAGACGGGAGAGCTGGAGACCGAGGATCAGCACCACGGACAGCAGCGCGGACATCAGGAAGGACCAGGTGAGTATAATAATTACCGGTTCTACGTGTGCTATCGCGGATAGCACACGTAGAACACACGTGTCACGCACGTACCAGAGACACGTACTTACCTGCACGCAACACGCAGGGAAAATACGTGTCTCTCGGCACGTGCGTGAATTTCACGTGAGTGTGGCAGAAGCCTAACTTAGGATGATAATACATTTCTGTGGTTACCCATAATTAACCCACAGAAGCAATTATGTTACCCAATCACATATGTACAGGGATTGTGTTGACATCATATTATATAAAATGGTTTTGATATAATGCATTTCCATTGCACCATGTGATGTTTCTGCTATAGGCTTGAGACAACCAGACTCTAATAGGTAAAATGATGACCTGTATATTATTAGCCTATCTTTGACAATGATTACCTACACAGGAAACATTTGGTTTTCCATTATAGTGTTGACGCCTTGTTAATTTCATTATCTACTCCTAGTGGAGATGCGTACATATGTACAGCCGGGTGGCCAACCATTCAGAAATATCCGCACAGGCCATAAAAATAGGGTACTTTTTTGCCCTTTCCATAAAAACATTTAAGACATCCGTGATTTTTTGCAGGTTAAAAATAAGTTACACAGATTTTTTTTTACTGTAATTATCATTATTTTACAGTTTATAGTAAATGCAGCTGATGTCTTCATATCAGAATTATGGGCTGTAGTCATGTATTTCTTACAATCATAATGATTTCTTCCAGTTTTTCAATGTGTTTGTAGAAAACATTGTCTATCCATGATTTTTTGATAAGTTGACCAGAAAAAAACAAGTCAAGTTGGAAAACCTGATTTGCAGTGATATCAGATTTATATTTATGTAATCCACAACAATGGATCTTTGTCAAGCTGGTGTAAACAGGAAAATGGGACTTGTCCCTTTAAACACCCCAGAGCATAATGAAGGACATTTAATTTGCAAAAAATAACTTCTTTATTAATCAAATTTTCCAGGATAATTGCGCATGAACAGATGAATTGGAATTTTGCCTGATTTGTTAATCTCTAATAACTACAATTACTTTATGTATTTTAGTAGGTAGCATGTAACAATGACCTGAGAGGCTTAAAAATATCCAGCCATTAAATCATTTTAGGGTACAGTTTGTAATTCAGTGATTCACTGAAATTTTGAGCATGAAGTCAAACTATATTTTCTCATATTATACAATCCAAAGAAATTGACATGTTTTGTGACTGTAAAAGCTCCAATTCTTGTCTGATGAGTCAAATTGAGAAGATGTAATATGGCTTCTAATAGCGAACACTGAAGCACCCACTGTCTGATTACAGTTGATTACTCATTCACATCAATACAATTTACCTGAGATTATCATAATATAAACTCTAGAAAATTATTAGAAAATATGTATATTGCAATCAAAGCTATTTATGCAATCAGTACATTTTTAGCAATTATACCACAGTAGGACAATATGTACATAGTATGTCATTTAAGCAAATTGTTCTTAAAATGAAACTCTTAGAAGAACAAAATAATCAGCATTTGTTTTAGAAGACAGGATCAATTTATGCTAATATTATATTCTCAGTGTGTAATATATATTTACACAGATGTCTGAACTACTTAAAAGGGTTCTCTTCACCACTAAAATAGGTCATCTTAATGGGCTCAAGCTGGTTTAAGAATACAGAAAACCTATTTTCACCTCTCAGTAAATTTGAATCAAAGTTAATCCTCCACGAATCAAACCACTCATCTCTAATTACAGCCCATATATTACATCCAAACAAGAAGAAGCTATTTGGACTGAATGTGATGTCTGCATGGGATCACATGAGGAACTCCTCTTCCCAAATGATGATACCAGTAAACTGGCAAGGGATACATTATGGATAATAGAGGACAGGTGCTGGATTGGGAAGTCGGTGTAGATTTTTATTGTCTAAAGGCCGCGTCACACACTCCGATATATTGTGCAATCGCAAGAGCGATCACACCCGCCCCCTTCGTTTGTGCGTCATGGGCAATTAGTTGCCCATGGCGCACAAAGTCATTAATCCCTGTCACATGTACTTACCTCCCTAACGACGTCACTGTGGGCAGCGAACATCCTCTTCCTGAAGGTGGAAGGACATTCTGCTTCACAGCAACGTCACACAGTGGCCGCTCAATAAAAGCAAAGGGGCGGAGATGAGCGGGACGTAACATCCCACCCACCTCCTTCCTTCCGCATTGCCGGCGGGACGCAGATAAGCTGTGTTCGTCGTTCCCGGGGTGTCACACGTGGCGATGTGTGCTGCCTCGGGAATGAAGAACAACCGGCGCACAGAAGGAGGAATGACATTATGAAAATGAATGACATGTCAACGAGCAACGATAAGGTGAGTATTTTTGCTCCTTAACAGTCGTTCGGAGATGTCACACGGTACGACATCTCTAACGATGCCGGATGTGCGTCACAAACTTCGTGTCCCCGCCGACATATCGTTAGATATATTGTACCATGTGACAGGGCCTTTACTCCAACCTGTGTCCATTAAGATTAACTTTTTTAGTAGTCAGGAACCCCTTTAAAATGTTTTTGCCATCATACTATAATGCCAGGTGTAATGGCAACTTTGTAAAAGAATAGGTTTGTTCTGCTAGTAGCCTATATATATTGGGGCATCTGGCTAATACTAAAAATGAGAGAATATAATGGACAAATAATTTAGGAATCTGTTGTATTTATGAAGGGCTCTTCCCCTGCCTTTCTTCTTGTTCCCCATTCCATTATTCTGAATTCTGGTTTATATCTATCTGCTTTGTCAGGAGCCCATCAATAACTATGTGACCAATGTATTCCCTACTCACTTTTCTAAGCCAAACAACAAAAAACAGTCCCTCATACTATGCTGCCTAAACGTATGATAATGTCTAATGATAGTTCTGCTTTAAAATTGATCTCATGGCACCAGAAATAAGAGGGACCACTCTCCATCGTGGTACCCTCATGACAATAGTACTGTGAGAAATGCTGGCAGCTCTTAAAAAGACATCCATGGACCAACCATGTATAACCTCTATATATGGATCTAGATTTAAAAAGGGCCTCTTCAGTTGAGTGCATGGCGTGGGATGGCAGAGGATATTAAGAAATCCGGGCCAGTACCAAGAGGTCAGTATTAGAGATGAATGGACCCTTGGAAGATAGGGTTTGCCAAATTCAGCCAGACTTTAGATAAAATTCAGTTTAAGACCTGTACTTGACTTAAACCTCATTGGAAGTCACTGATTGGGCAGTTCGACTCTCCAATCACATGAAGCCAGCCTTAAAAAGAGCATTTACAAGGCACGGGAGGGCAAAGTTTGTTCCTTTTTTTGTACACACTACATCTGATAATGCTGTTTTTACCCCCAGTGAGAGCCATTCAGAGACTACAAACAGCTTACACTGGGCAGAGCACTGGGTGTACCTGAGCACACCAATGCTCGATCAAGTGGTTAGCTTATGTCAATCACCCAAACTCCAAACTCGAACACTAACTTTTTTTCCTAAGTTGAGATCAGTATGAACACCGACCTTTACTGTTTGGATTCGCTTATCGCTAGTCAGGATTAGAGATGAGTGAACCTGAGGTTGTCAGATGTTACAAAAAAAAAGAGTTTGGGTGTTTTACATATGCAAACCACTTGTGTGAGCATCACTGTACTCAGGTATGCTCGGTGCTTATCCCATTGAGAGCCACTTGCAGTGTTGAATGGCTTTCACCGGGGATAACAACAGCATTATTGAATGTAGTGTGCACTAAACAAAAATAAATGGAAAAACACCACCCACTCGCCCCCCCAAAGTGTTCTATTTATGGCTGGCTGCATGTGGGCGGACACCCAAACAGCCCAATTAGTGATTTCCATTGGGATTCAGATCAATTCTGGGTCCCCCACCAGATTTTATCTAAAGTCTAGCTGATCCCACTGAACGTCCACAGGTTCTCTCATTTCTAGTCAGTTTTAGAGATAATCATACCCGTTATTCGATGTTTAGTGTTCATACGAAACACAGACTTTACACAAAAAGCAAAGTTTGTAGTTTTGGTGCTTTATGTATGGAAACTGTTTGCACAAGCATCACTGTGCTCAGGTACGATCGGTGCACAGCCCCTTGTGATCTGCTTATAGTGTTTGAACAACTGGCACTGAGGATAACAACAGCGTGATTGGCTGTAGAGTACACCAAAAAGAAGGAAAAACCCTGCCCACCCTTTCCCTTTAGTGTTCTGTTTATAGCTGGTTGCATATGGGCAGAGACCCAAACTGCCAAACTACTGACTTCCAATGGTATTCAGGTCAAATCTGAGTCCCAAACCAAATTTTATCTAAAGTCTGGCTGATCCTGCCAAACTGAACTTCCACGGGTACGCTAATCTTTAGTCAGGATCAAGAACAAAATCCTAAGGCAGTAGGGTATGCTAAACACAAGTCAAGTTCAAGGATGAAAATAGCAAACTAAGTCAGAGTAATGCAAAGAAGTGAACCAGAGTCAGTAACAACTAAAACTGGCATCTGGAAACAAGGAGCTATAGGTTAAAATAGGGTGTAATCCCACATAATGATCTGAACAGGAAGTTAATGCAACAACAATGAAGAGGAGTTAATCCAAAAACTCTCTATCAGGACAGTAGCAAAGGTCCCAGAATTCTTGAATGAACTGCTCCAATGTCACTCACAATGAAGTGGCACTGTCTAGCAACAGAAACAGAAGTGGAACATAAAAATATTACAGGGAATTATAAGTTTTTCAAAATCAAGGTTATCCATAACTTAATCACAGATGAGACATTTTCCCGAATTGATGGATTACCTTCCCTCCTCAGGGCAGGGGCATACGATCGTCTATATCTCTCCTGTTTTCCTACAGATTGTAAAACCTCTAACAGAATATACCTAGACCATGTAAACATTTCCCCAGTTTTAATAAAGTACCAGGCTACATAGGTTTTACAGATGTTGTATACTTTAACCTCTGTTTTCTCTTGGAGTATTCGCTAAGAATTAGATTGCAATAATAAGAATGTCTAGGATAAGCTCAGCTTTATGAGTAAAGGAGCAATCACATACCTTACTGTGTTAATATTTATTACCAATTAGATTTTAATTGCTTATTGAATGTATTGTATTCCCAAAGTAAGGGGCACTTTGCACACTGCGACATCGCAGGTGCGATGTCGGTGGGGTCAAATTGAAAATGACGCACTTCCGGCATCGCATGCGACATCGCAGTGTGTAAAGCCTGGATGATACGATTAACGAGCGCAAAAGCGTCGTAATCGTATCATCGGTACAGCGTCGGCGTAATCCATAATTACGCTGACGCAATGGTCCGATGTTGTTCCTCGCTCCTGCGGCAGCACACATCGCTGTGTGTGAAGTCGCAGGAGCGAGGAACATCTCCTACCGGCCTCACTGCGGCTTCTGTAGGATATGCGGAAGGAAGGAGGTGGGCAGGATGTTTACATCCTGCTCATCTCCGCCCCTCCGCTCTGATTGGCCGCCTGCCGTGTGACGTCGCAGTGACGCCGCACGACCCGCCCCCTTAACAAGGAGGCGGGTCGCCGGCCACAGGGACGTCGCACGGCAGGTGAGTGTGTGTGTGAAGCTGGCGTAGCGATAACTTTCGCTACGCCAGCTATCACCACATATCGCTGCTGCGACGGGGGCGGGCACTATCGCACTCGGCATCGCAGCATCGGCCTGCGATGTCGTAGTGTGCAAAGCCCGCCTAAGTTTATTATAGATTATTTTGGTTTAGCAGTTCAATACAAGAACAGACAAATAATTGTCTGAACAATTAACTCAGCAATATGTTGATGAGTTTTGGGCTCTGGGCAGCCATTTAAATATTTTGGTTGCACCCACAGTTATTTCTCACAAGGCCGGGGTCATACGAGTGTACAGCAGCCAATGATTCTTTCATACAAGAGCATTGGATGCGATATGCTAATCACACTCAGCTCAAACTCTGCTTCGAGTGTGATCCGAATGTCACTCACTGTGCTCCAATTCTATCGAATGTGAGAATCTAATCTCTGATGCGGAGAAGAGGGGGAGATTAATCTCTCCATCTTCTCCATTTTCTGAATCTGTATATATTGGACCGTTCTCGGATGTCATTTGAGTATAGTCCGATGCTTCACATGCACCTGTAGACTTGTATGAGTGCTCATGAGCCATTGCAAGCTTAAAAACCACAGCATGCTGAGATTTTTTGCTCTTGCTGAATCAACATGAGAAAAAAAAATAAATCGCATCATTGATTAACTTTGGTCCGAGTGCAATATGAGATTTCTCGCATTGCACTCATGTGATTTAAACGATAAAGTGAGCAAGTGCTTAGAAAGTATATAGCAAGAAAAGAACTAAAAAATCTTATCACTGTGTGAAAACAACTCCATGGAATAATCTACAAATGTCATCTCAAAATAAGTCTAAGGCCTCTGCCACACTCACGTGAATTTCACGCCCGTGCCGAGAGACACGTATTTTCCCTGCGTGTTGCGTGCAGGTAAGTACGTGTCTCTGGTACGTGCGTGACACGTGTGTTCTACGTGTGCTATCCGCGATAGCACACGTAGAATCAGTAATTATTATACTCACCTGGTCCTTCCTGATGTCCGCGCTGCTGTCCGTGGTGCTGATCCTCGGTCTCCAGCCCTCCCGTCTCCCCTCTGCTGCTGCTGCCAGGCTGTGAAGTGAATATTCAATGAGAATAATGAGCGGCGGTCGGCAGCAAGAGGCAGCAGCGGCAGAGACAGGAGGGCTGGAGAAGGTGAGTTAATGTTTTTTTTTTTTTTAACTGACATGTGTGTTTTCTCCGGCGCGTGTCACACGGGACCGCATCCACACTACACCCGTGTGGTGCGGGTGCGGGCCGTGTGACACCCGTGCTGCCGGCGAAAAACCGGACATGTCAGCGCTTTGAAAATCGCACACACGTACAAACGCACACGGACACACGTTCCGTGTGGTTTTACGTGTGTGTGCCTGCTACAATAGGGTAGCATTGGTTAAAGTGTCTCCGTGCCGCCGGTACGTGTAAAAAATGACAAACACGTGCCGGAGGCACGGATGTGTGGCACAGGCCTAAGGAAGACTTTGCAGTTACTGCAGGTCCATCTCTACATTTAACCTATTGGGTCCTGTGTAACATTTTGATTAAACATTGATCCATTTTGAGAAACAATCCAACATTGATGCTCCCTGATGAACAGCAAGGAGGTTGTAGAATTTGTGAGATTGCTAAGTGCAAAGTCATTGTGCAGCAGAGGAATTCTAAATATTCAACACCAAGGATATGTGCACACGTTAAAGGGGTTTTCCCATGAACAACGTTCCTTTTAAAGTTGATTTTAATCAATAGATCTTAGTGTAATAATAATTTATACAATTGGATGTACAGTACAGAATAAATGTTTGGACACACCTTCTCATCTCTAGAACAACTGTTAAGATGAGACTTTGTGCAGGAGGCCTTCATGAGGCCGTCATATCTTCAGTGTTGTCCAATGAAAAGATTTAATAAAATACTTACAAAAATGTGATGGGTGCATTCGCTTTTGTGATATTATATATATATATATATATATATATATATATATATATATACAGTGCCTACAAGTAGTCTTCAACCCCCTACAGATTTAGCAGGTTTGATAAGATGCAAATAAGTTAGAGCCTGCAAACTTCAAACA
The DNA here is from genome assembly GCF_048569485.1 of Anomaloglossus baeobatrachus. Lineage (NCBI taxonomy): Eukaryota > Metazoa > Chordata > Amphibia > Anura > Aromobatidae > Anomaloglossus > Anomaloglossus baeobatrachus. Next base: position 343,828,590 of record NC_134353.1, on the reverse strand, counting down.
AGAGCAGGATTTATGAACAGATGCATAAATCTTACAAACCAACAAGTTATGTTGCTCAGTTAAATTTTAATACATTTTCAACATAAGGCCCCTTTCACACGTCAGTGATTCTGGTACGTTTGTGCTTTTTTTTAAACGTACCAGAATCACTGACATACGCAGACCCATTATAATGAATGGGTCTGCTCACACGTCAGTGATTGTTCACTGAACGTGTCTCCGTGCGGCGTACCCGCGTGTGCGTGATTGCCGCACGGAGACATGTCCATTTTTTTCTGGCAACACTGATGTTCCACTGACCACGCAGTGGTGTGGTCTGTGAAACACGTGCCAGAAAAAAACGTGCTTTTAAAATAAAAATCATTTTTACTCACCCAGCGTCCAGCGATGTCCTCTGCAGCCCGTTCTCCCTGCTGCTTCTGAGCCGGCTCATTATTGTCGCGCATATTCATTATGCGCGACACAGCCGACCAGAAAGCAGCTGCTGCGGGGGTCAGCGCCGGCTGGATGCTGCACCGCGGGAGCGATCAGCACCATGGAGAGCGGGAGCGCGCACAGGTGAGTTGTTTTCTAAGTGCAATCACGGGCCACGGAGAACGGAGCCCGGATTGCACTTAGACAACCCACGTGTGCCGTGAATCACGGCACACACAGGGACATGTGCGTGTTTTACACGCCAGTGAAAAACGTCACTGTTTTTCACTGACGTGTGAAACGGGCCTAAAAGTGTGGGTCAATTATTATTCAACCCCTAGGTTTAATATTTTGTGGAATAACCCTTGTTTGCAATTACAGCTAATAATCGTCTTTTATAAGACCTGATCAGGCCGGCACAGGTCTCTGGAGTTATCTTGGCCCACTCCTCCATGCAGAGCTTCTCCAAGTTATCTAGGTTCTTTGGGTGTCTAATGTGGACTTTAATCTTGAGCTCCTTCCACAAGTTTTCAATTGGGTTAAGGTTAGGAGACTGACTAGGCCACTGCAACACCTTGATTTTTTCCCTCTTGAACCAGGCCTTGGTTTTCTTGGCTGTGTGCTTTGGGTCATTGTCTTGTTGGAAGATGAAATGACGACCCATCTTAAGATCCTTAATGGAGGAGCGGAGGTTCTTGGCCAAAATCTCCAGGTAGGCCGTGCTATCCATCTTCCCATGGATGCGGACCAGATGGCCAGGCCCCTTGGCTGAGAAACAGCCCCACAGCATGATGCTTCCACCACCATGCTTGACTGTAGGGATGGTATTCTTGGGGTCGTATGCAGTGCCATCCAGTCTCCAAACGTCACGTGTGTGATTGGCACCAAAGATCTCGATCTTGGTCTCATCAGACCAGAGAACCTTGAACCAGTCTGTCTCAGAGTCCTCCAAGTGATCATGAGCAAACTGTAGACGAGCCTTGACATAACGCTTTGAAAGTAAAGGTACCTTACGGGCTCGTCTGGAATGGAGACCATTGCAGTGAAGTACGTTACTTATGGTATTGACTGAAACCAATGTCCCCACTGCCATGAGATTTTCCCGGAACTCCTTCCTTGTTGTCCTTGGGTTAGCCTTGACTCTTCGGACAAGCCTGGCCTCGGCACGGGTGGAAACTTTCAAAGGCTGTCCAGGCCGTGGAAGGCTAACAGTAGTTCCATAAGCCTTCCACTTCCGGATGATGCTCCTAACAGTGGAGACAGGTAGGCCCAACTCCTTGGAAAGGGTTTTGTACCCCTTGCCAGTCTTGTGACCCTCCACGATCTTGTCTCTGATGGACTTGGAATGCTCCTTTGTCTTTCCCATGTTGACCAAGTATGAGTGCTGTTCACAAGTTTGGGGAGGGTCTTAATTAGTCAGAAAAGGCTGGAAAAAGAGATAATTAATCCAAACATGTGAAGCTCATTGTTCTTTGTGCCTGAAATACTTCTTAATACTTTAGGGGAACCAAACAGAATTCTGGTGGTTTGAGGGGTTGAATAATAAATGACCCTCTGAATAAACTTTTCACAATTTAAAAAAAAAAAAAAGAAATAACATTCTTTTTTGCTGCAGTGCATTTCACACTTCCAGGCTGATCTACAGTCCAAATGTCACAATGCCAAGTTAATTCCGAATGTGTAAACCTGCTAAATCTGCAGGGGGTTGAATACTACTTGTAGGCACTGTATATATATATATATATGTATATATACATAAAGCAGTGGACCAGCTGACCTCATAGCGCCGGTTTAGTAATACCTTAGTAAGCTTGAGACCGTGAAGAAGGCGGCTTCCTTACACCGCCGAAACGCATAGTCTGATCAGCATGCATCCTGCACTTTGGTGATTGAGCCCTGGAACTTTTTAAAGTTGCCCAATAAAATTGGATTTTACCACTATTACCTGAAGTTTTCTCACCTGCTGGGACTACCCACAAGATTACATATGTATATATATATATATATATATATATATATGTGTGTGTGTGTGAAAAATACATTCATCCTGCAATGACTACATGGTAGCAGGATGCTGGTGAAAGTTCCAAAATTTAGGTTAGGACCGTGAAGAAGGGGGGTGAGACTGCCGAAACACGTAGTCCCATCTGTGTTTTTTCCTGCTGTTACTTTCTGTTCCTGTAACTACTGGGTCTTTGTATTTTTAAAGAAGTTTGGCAATAAATACATTTTGAAACTTTTACCAGCATCCTGCTTCCATCTAGTCATTGCTGGATCAATGTATTTTTCACAAATTCTTGATGTGGATGGACCCCCAATCCTGATCCGTGCAAGGACGAAGTAATCAGGTGAGCTGTGAACCCAGGTGACAGACAAGCTTGAGCTTGTATTTGTCTTTGTGGATATATACAGTACAGACCAAAAGTTTGGACACACCTTCTCATTCAAAGAGTTTTCTTTTTTTTCATGACTGAAAATTGGAGATTCACATTGAAGGCATCAAAACTATGAATTAACACATGTGGAATAAAATACTTAACAAAAAATTAAGAAACAACTGAAAATATGTCTTATATTCTAGGTTCTTCAAAGTAGCCACCTTTTGCTTTAATTACTGCCTTGCACACTATTGGCATTCTCTTGATGAGCTTGAAGAGGTAGTCACCGGAAATGATTTTCACTTCACAGGTGTGCCCTGTCAGGTTTAATAAGTGGGATTTTTTTGCCTTATAAATGGGGTTGGGACCATCAGTTGTGTTGTGCAGAAGTCTAGTGGACACACAGCTTATAGTCCTACTGAAGAGACAGAATTTGTATTATGGCAAGAAAAAAAGCAACTAAGCAAAGAAAAATGAGTGGCCATCATTACTTTAAGAAATGAAGGTCAGTCAGTCCGAAAAATTAGGAAAACTTTGAAAGTATCCCCAAGTGCAGTGGCAAAAACCATCAAATGCTACAAAGAAACTGGCTCACCTGAGAACCGCCCCAGGAAAGGAAGACCAAGAATCACCTCTGCTGCGGAGGTTTATCTGAGTCACCAGCCTCAGAAATCGCAGGTTAACAGCAGCTCAGATTAGGGACTAGGTCAATGCCACACAACTGTTAAGAGGAGACTGTGCAGCAGACACATCTCTAGAACAACTGTTAAGAGGAGACTTTGTGCAGCAGGTCTTCATGGTAAAATAGCTGCTAGGAAACCACTGCTAAGGACAGGCAACAAGCAGAAGAGACTTGTTTGGGCTAAAGAACACAAGGAATGGACATTAGACCAGTGGAAATCTGTGCTTTGGTCTGATGAGTCCAAATTTGAGATCTTTGGATCTAACCACTGTGTCTTTGTGTAATGCAGAAAAGGTGAACGGATGGACTCTACGTGCCTGGTTCCCACCGTGAAGCATGGAGGAGGAGGTGTGATGGTGTGGTGGTGTTTTGCTGGTGACACTGTTGGGGATTTATTCAAAATTGAAGGCATACTGAACCAGCATGGCTAACCCAGCATCTTGCAGCGGCATGTTATTCCATCCGGTTTGCGTTTAGATGGACCATCATTTATTTTTCAACAGGACAATGACCCCAAACACTCCTCCAGGCTGCGTAAGGGCTATTTGACTAAGAAAGAGAGTGATGGGGTTCTACGCCAGATGACCTGGCCTCCACAGTCACCAGACCTGAACCCAATCGAGATGATTTGGGGTGAGCTGGACTGCAGAGTGAAGGCAAAAGGGCCAAAAAGTGTTAAGCATCTCTGGAAACTCCTTCAAGACTGTTGGAAGACCATTTCCGGTGACTACCTCTTGAAGCTAATCAAGAGAATGCCAAGAGTGTGCAAAGCAGTAATCAAAGCAAAAGGTGGCTACTTTTAAGAACCTAGAATATAAGACATATTTTCATTTGTTTCACACTTTCTTGTTAAGTATTTCATTCCACATGTGTTAATTAATAGTTTTGATGCCTTCAATGTGAATCTACAATTTTTAGAGTCATGAAAATAAAGAAAACTCTTTGAATGAGAAGGTGTGTCCAAACTTTTGGTCTGTACTGTATATATATATATATATATATATATATATATACAGTGCTTGCCAAAAGTACTGGCACCCCTGCAATTCCACACCAAACGTAAAAAAGGGGGTGGACAAAAGTATTGGCACTGTTTGAAAAATCATGTGATACTTCTCTAATTTGTGTAATTAACAGCACCTGTAACTTACCTGTGGCACCTAACAGATGTTGGCAATAACTAAATCACACTTGCAGCCACTGGACATGGATTAAAGTTGACTCAACCTCTTTCCTGTGTCCTTGTGTGTACCACATTGAGCATGGAGAGAAGAAAGAAGACCAAAGAACTGTCTGAGGACTTGAGAATCCAAATTGTGAGGAAGCATGAGCAATCTCAAGGCTACAAGTCTATCTCCAAAGACCTGAAAGTTCCTGTGTCTACGGTGCGCAGTACCATCAAGAGGTTTAAAGCCCATGGCACTGTGGCTAACCTACCTAGATGTGGAAGGAAAAGAAAAATTGATGAGAGATTTCAACGCAAGATTGTGCGGATGGTGGATAAAGAACCTCGACTAACATCCAAACAAGTTCAAGCTGCCCTGCAGTCCGAGGGTACAACAGTGTCAACCTGTACTATCCATCGGCATCTGAATGAAAAGGGACTGTTTGCTAGGATACCAAGGAAGACCCCACTTCTTACCCCGAGACATAAAAAAGCCAGGCTGGAGTTTGCATAAACTTACCTGAGAAAGCCTAAAACGTTTTGGAAGAATGTGCTCTGGTCAGATGAGACAAAAGTAGAGCTTTTTGGGAAAAGCCATCAACATAGAGTTTACAGGAAAAAAAAGAGGCATTCAAAGAAAAGAACACGGTCCCTACAGTCAAACATGGCGGAGGTTCCCTGATGTTTTGAGGTTGCTTTGCTGCCTCTGGCACTAGACTGCTTGACCGTGTGCATGGCATTATAAAGTCTGAAGACTACCAACATATTTTGCAGCATAATGTAGGGCCCAGTGTGAGAAAGCTGGGTCTTCCTCAGAGGTCATGGGTCTTTCAGCAGGACAATGACCCAAAACACACTTCAAAAAGCACTAGAAAATGGTTTGATAGAAAGCACTGGCGACTACTAAAGTGGCCAGCAATGAGCCCAGACCTGAATCCCATAGAACACCTGTGGAGAGATCTCAAAATGGCAGTTGGAGAAGGCACCCTTCAAATCCAGGGACCTGGAGCAGTTTGCCAAAGAAGAATGGTCTAAAATTCCAGCAGAGCATTGTAAGAAACTCATTGATGGTTACCGGAAGCGGTTGTTCGCAGTTATTTTGGCTAAAGGTTGTGAAACCAAGTATTAGGCTAAGGGTGCCAATACTTTTGTCTGGCCCATTTTTGGAGTTTTGTGTGAAATGACCAATGATTTGATTTTTGTTTCATTCTCTTTTGTGTTTTTTTCATTGCAAGCAAAATAAATGAAGATAATAATACCGAAGAATTTGTGATTGCAATTGTGAGGTAAATCCGGAGATATGACGATAAATCATGACATTCAAGTCATGTCAGGAAGCCCTCTCCTGGTGTCACTACCCCCTTCCCTTCACACAACTGGTTTAGCAACAAATCCATGGCCATGTCCTGTGATATGGAAATTAGGTGGCTTTAGGACAATGGACACAGGATGACTCCCTGCCGTCACCCTGTAGTAGGAGCTGCTAGCTAGTTAGCAAGGCTATGGAAATAGCCAGACAGAACGACTCCAGTAAAAAATGGTTCATATCTCGCAAGCCATATTTCCGATAAATATGGCAACCATAAAAATGGTGTCTCCGCATGTGGACGATGCCGGCACCCCCTTTTTATGGGAACAGGACATTGGGAAATGCCCCAGGCGTGATATCAGCCAATGGGGAACTGGCAGACAGGTCATGAGTCCCCTCGTTCTGTAGCTAAATTCATAACTGTCACAATGAGAGCATTGGCGTCTGCCTACGACGCTCCCAGGCAAAGTTATAGCCAAAATCCCCTTTGCTGGATAATTCTGATCCATGCAGGGGGAGTGGCAGTGCTTCCCTGTGAGGTCACTAAGGTAGGAGGGGACCTGGATCTGCCCAGGTTGATAACCCTACTTCGGCCATTTTCCAGCGTTCTTCTGCTCGGGGGCCTGGTTGGGAAAGACCTGTGAGGAAGAATCCTAGAAACCTGGTCTACAGCGCCCCCCTGTGGCCAGACACACAAGGTAACTGATGTAATTGTATACCTGTTTGTAACCCATGCTTTATCTGTAACTGTACTCTGACATAACTGTATATTCTGTAGATTCCCTATTGTATATATTGTAGTTTCTAGTGTGCTTTAGGCGATTAAATTATATAATTAATCTTGGGCTGTTCTGTTATCTCGATCTTGAATCCCACGTCCGTGTGTTCGGCTAATAGTTACCGTAGATCGGTTGGTGGCAGCGAGTTGTGCCAAGGATTATTGTGGGGAGGCCAGTGAGATTCGGGGAGAGTTTATATATTCCGCCCGCAGAGGTCGGGGGAATATATACCCTTCTCTCGCCGGGGGCCCTTCAATAATCGGCATAAGTAGTATAGCGGCCTCCTTGCTTATGGTCGGGCAATTCCATAATTGGCCTGACTATAAGAGGGGCGCTAGAGAGCGCGTCACGTGCTCTGTCTGTCGGTCGGGAGGTATAAAGGAGGGGGACGCCCCCTTGCTACCCCCCGATTGTGACGTACTGGTAGCCAGCGCGGGGGATTTCTGAGTGACCCCCCGGTGGTTTGTGACATATTGGTGGCAAGCGGTGGGATCGAGATAATAGTGTGTGTGAGTGTGAGACCCATACTCCCAGACACTAAAGACTGCCTGCAGCAGCTGTGGCTGCTGGGGTCTTCAGACTAGCTCAACACTAGAGTGTCAGAGTGCAGATACTGTAAGGTGTGTGGAGGCATCAGGTGTCAGTTCTGTGTCAGTGACCAAAAGTCTGCAAGAATGGCTGATGGCACCAGGAGCAGAGCTATGCAACTGGCCAATGCTAAGGCAGGAGCCGAAGAGAGGGAGGACGGTGCTGTGGACAGCAATGAGGAGGTTGCCCACGAGTCCTCCAGGAGCTCGACGCCAGAAAACCGTTCTGCCGAGGACATTGCACAACCGGGCACTGCTGGACAAGATGAGGAGCAGCTCGCCCAAGGGTCCTCAACGAGCCAGATGCCAGCCCTCCGCTCTGCAATGGACAGTGAATCACCAGGCTCCGCAGCGGGCCGCAGATCACCACGTGCCATTCCACCGAGCCTGGGAGGCTCGGATAGCCTTCTTCAAATGGCTATGGCCCTACGCCAGGCTGGAGACCGGGAGGGCTACAAGGAACTCATGGCCGAGCGTGAGCGGCAAGCAGCGCGTGAAGAGCGCCAGGCAGAGCGTAACTACCAGCTGCAGCTAGCTCAGCTCCGGCCCTCATCAGCCACCCGTGACCTTCCAGACACCAAACTTCCAAAGGTCCGTGTTGAGGACTTCCCAGTGCTGGAGAAGGATGGAGACTTGGACTCTTTCTTGACTGCTTTTGAACGGACTTGCTTGCAGCATCATCTGAACAAGGACCAGTGGGCCAAATACCTGACCCCCCGTTTAAGGGGTAAGGCCCTGGATATCCTTGGGGACTTGCCTGCTGAGGCGGATCAGGGCTACGACACCATCAAGCGGGCCCTGATCCAACAGTACAACCTCACCCCGGAGTCCTACCGCAAGAAGTTCCGGACGCTGCAGAAGGGACCAAAGGACTCCTGGGCTGACCACCGGCGGGCACTTGCCCGAGCTGCCGACCACTGGACCCAAGGCCTGCAGCTTTCCACCGGACCGGAGATCCTGGACTTGTTCATCACGGAGCAACTCTTGTGGAACTGCCCTGAGGATCTCCGCCAGTTCATCCGAGACCAGAAGCCAAAGGGATCCACGGCTACAGCTGCCCTGGCAGATGACTACACCAACAATCGGGCTCCTGAGGCCAGGAGAGCAGCCACCAGCAGCACCTGGAGAGGGGGTAAGATGAACTCTGCGACTGCCCCACCTGCCCCTAGACTGCAGGGGGTGTCCCCCTCAACTCCCCTCTCCAGGCCCGTGGCAGAGCCAAGACGGTGCCACCAGTGCAACCTACCTGGACACTTCAAGGCCATGTGCCCTCAGCGTCCCAAGGCCCCGGCTCCGTCCCCGTCCCAAGGGCCGCCCAAGGTGTATTGTGTGGGTGGGGGTGGTGGTAGGTCCCTGGACAGCTTCCAACCTGTCACCGTCGGCCGGTCTGTGACCATAGGACTGCGAGACAGCGCCTCGAAGGTGACTCTGGTGCGGCCTGAGATGGTGTCCCCCCAAGACTTGATCCCTGGAAAAACCCTCGCTGTCTCCGGGATTGGAGGCATTGACCCGGCGCTGCCTGTTGCTGACATTTATGTGGACTGGGGCGCAGGGCGAGGGGTGAGGGAGGTGGGGGTAACTGATCGGATCCCTGCAAACGTGCTACTTGGGACAGATTTGGGGCAAATAACCTCCCAGTTTGGCCCCGCCCCAAAGGCTGAACCTTCAGCCAGTGCTGACGTGCCTCCGGACAATGTTAATGTGTTATCTATGAATGATGTAAGGGAGGAGGGAGTGAACTCTGATATTTCTGCTTGCACAGACACCATAGACACACACACAGCTGCAGCTGTGACAGGGGAGGGGGTCAGAGAAAGGTGTGACAATGCCTCTACAAGTAATCAGCCTGTGAGCTGGGATCTGTTGCCCTCTGCAGGGATAAGCAGAGAGCAGGGTGCTGCAGGGGGAGGACCAGTGTGTGGGGTGGGGGCTACCACAGCAAATGTGGGGTCCCCAGAGATTTCACACCGGGGTTCTGTTGCTGCAGGAGGGGAACAGGCAGGTGAGATTGGGGCCGGTCCAGGAGCGGAAGTGCTCCCAGGTAAGATCTCGGTGCATGGTTCCCCCACAACCGGGGTGTCAGGAAGCCAGGTAGGTCTGCCTGAACCGGCGACTTGGTCAGGAACGGAGGAGGAGCAGGCACGACCCACGGTCGCAGCGGCTGTGGCCGCTGTCACCCGCAGTGGGAGTGCTGGAAGCCAAGGGGCCTCCCGGAGGTCCGATAGCTCTTCCCCTTCTGACCAAGTGGCAGCCGAGTCAGGTGGAGGCCAGGACACAGGTCCCGGGGTACTGACTGAAGATGTGACAGTCTCGTCGATTCTGGCCACATCTAGTCAGGAGTTTCAGGCAGCGTTAGAAGCTGACGACAGCCTGAAAGCTCTAAAGGAGCAGGCGGCACAGCCTCCCTCGGACTCGGACCCGGAGCGAGTGGTCTGGGACCAAGGACGGCTGTACCGGGCCACGGTCCAGCAGGGTTCACCGGAGGCGTGGCCCAGGGACCGACAGTTGGTGGTACCCTATCCGTTCCGGACGGAGTTGTTGCGGATCGCACATGAGATTCCGATGGCCGGACACCTAGGGATCGCTAAGACCAAGGCCAGGTTAAACCAGCATTTCTACTGGCCAAAAATGGGGGCCGATGTGGCTGCCTACTGCCGTTCGTGTGAAACCTGTCAGAGAGTGGGGAAGGCGGGGCCACGCCCCAAAGCCCCACTGGTATCTCTGCCAATCATCGATGAGCCTTTCAGGAGGGTGGCTGTGGATCTGGTCGGCCCGCTGGCCATCCCCAGCAGCTCCGGGAAACGCTTCATACTGACGGTAGTGGACTATGCCACCCGGTACCCAGAAGCAGTGGCCTTGTCGTCCATTCGGGCTGACAAGGTGGCCACCGCATTGCTGGAGATTTTCTCCCGAGTGGGTTTTCCCCAGGAAATGCTCACTGACCGGGGGACCCAATTCATGTCCCAGCTGATGGAGGCCCTCTGTAAGCAAGTCCAGGTGCGACATCTGGTGGCCAGCCCGTACCATCCACAGACTAATGGCCTGTGCGAGCGGTTCAATGGCACCTTAAAGCAGATGCTTAAGATGTTGGTCGACTCCCACGGGCGTGACTGGGAGCGGTATCTCCCACACCTGTTATTTGCTTACCGGGAGGTTCCACAGGCCTCAACAGGATTCTCACCGTTTGAGCTCCTGTACGGGCGACGTGTGCGGGGCCCCCTGGCTCTGGTGAAAGAGGCTTGGGAAGGGGATTTGGCCACCCCTGGAGTGTCGGTTATCGAGTATGTCATGCGCTTCCGGGACAAAATGCAGGCCTTGACGCAACTGGTACACGACAATATGGCTCAAGCCCAGGCCGATCAGAAGCGTTGGTACGACCAGAACGCTTGTGAGAGGACCTACCAAGTGGGTCAAGAGGTGTGGGTACTGGTCCCCGTACCACAGGACAAGCTTCAGGCAGCCTGGGAAGGCCCATACCTCGTGTACCAGCAGCTCAACCCGGTGACGTACCTGGTCACCCTGGACCCTGCCCGTGGAAGGCGGAAGCCCTTCCATGTGAACATGATGAAGGCACATCATGAGCGGGAGGCATGTGCGCTCCCCGTGTGCAACCTGCCCGAGGAGGGAGAAGCGGAAACCCTCTTGGATATGCTAGCCCAGGTTAGGGCAGGCGGATCCATTGAGGATGTGGAGGTTGGCCACCAGCTCTTGGAGGACCAACGGTCCCAGCTGTGGGCCACCCTACACCCCTTCCGGGGGTTGTTTACCAACCAGCCCGGAAGGACTGACTTGGCTGTCCATCACGTGGACACTGGGGATCATCCCTCGATCCGGCGTTCAGCATATCGGGTCTCCCTGGAGGTGCAGCAACACATGCGCCAGGAGATTGACGAGATGCTGGAGCTGGGGGTGATCCAGGCATCCAACAGCGCTTGGGCCTCGCCTGTAGTCCTCGTCCCTAAGAAGGACCGAACCACTCGGTTCTGCGTGGACTACAGGGGGCTCAATGCGGTCACGGTCGCCGATGCGTACCCAATGCCACGCATCGATGACCTGCTCGATCAGTTGGCCGGGGCTCAGTACCTGACCATCATGGATCTGAGCCGGGGATATTGGCAGATCCCCCTGACTCGCAAGGCCAGGGAACGCTCTGCCTTTATTACCCCATTTGGACTGTACGAGTCCACGGTGATGCCATTCGGGATGAGGAATGCCCCTGCCACTTTCCAGCGGATGGTCAACACCCTGCTCAAGGGACTTGAAGGGTACGCGGCCGCGTACCTAGATGACATTGCCGTCTTCAGTCCCACCTGGGAGGACCACCTAGAGCATCTAGCACAGGTGCTCAGGCGGATCCACCGGGCAGGTTTGACCATCAAGCCGGGAAAGTGTCAGCTGGCCATGAGCGAGGTCCAGTACCTCGGTCACCGGGTAGGTGGGGGAACGCTGAAGCCCGAGCCTGAGAAAGTGGAGGCCATCGCATCCTGGCCCACCCCCAGGACCAAGAAGCAGGTGATGTCCTTCTTGGGGACCGCTGGGTACTATAGGAGGTTTGTTCCATGCTATAGTAGCCTGGCAAAGCCCTTGACGGACCTCACCAAGAAGAAGCTGCCCTCTGCAGTCGATTGGACAGTGGACTGCGAGACAGCCTTCCGGGCCATAAAGGACGCCCTGTCCAGCCCGCCCGTGCTACGGGCAGCCGACTTCACGCGGCCGTTTGTAGTACAGACCGACGCCAGTGACTTCGGCCTCGGTGCGGTGCTCAGCCAGGTGGACTCTGCGAGCCAAGAGCACCCAGTCTTGTACCTGAGCAGGAAGCTGTTACCAAGGGAAGTTGCCTATTCCACGATGGAGAAGGAGTGCCTGGCCATAGTGTGGGCCCTGCAGCGTCTGCAACCCTATCTATACGGGCGCCACTTCATCGTGGAGACGGGCCACAATCCCCTCAGCTGGTTGCACACCGTCTCTGGGACGAATGGGCGATTGTTGCGATGGAGCCTTGCGCTCCAGCAATACAACTTCACCATTCGCCACAAAAGGGGCCGTGACCACGGTAACGCAGACGGGCTGTCCCGACAAGGAGAGGTCGCGGACGGGCGCACGGGGGAACACCGGAGTGTGCTGCCCCCTAGCGCCCTCAAAAGGGGGGAGGTGTGAGGTAAATCCGGAGATATGACGATAAATCATGACATTCAAGTCATGTCAGGAAGCCCTCTCCTGGTGTCACTACCCCCTTCCCTTCACACAACTGGTTTAGCAACAAATCCATGGCCATGTCCTGTGATATGGAAATTAGGTGGCTTTAGGACAATGGATACAGGATGACTCCCTGCCGTCACCCTGTAGTAGGAGCTGCTAGCTAGTTAGCAAGGCTATGGAAATAGCCAGACAGAACGACTCCAGTAAAAAATGGTTCATATCTCGCAAGCCATATTTCCGATAAATATGGCAACCATAAAAATGGTGTCTCCGCATGTGGACGATGCCGGCACCCCCTTTTTATGGGAACAGGACATTGGGAAATGCCCCAGGCGTGATATCAGCCAATGGGGAACTGGCAGACAGGTCATGAGTCCCCTCGTTCTGTAGCTAAATTCATAACTGTCACAATGAGAGCATTGGCGTCTGCCTACGACGCTCCCAGGCAAAGTTATAGCCAAAATCCCCTTTGCTGGATAATTCTGATCCATGCAGGGGGAGTGGCAGTGCTTCCCTGTGAGGTCACTAAGGTAGGAGGGGACCTGGATCTGCCCAGGTTGATAACCCTACTTCGGCCATTTTCCAGCGTTCTTCTGCTCGGGGGCCTGGTTGGGAAAGACCTGTGAGGAAGAATCCTAGAAACCTGGTCTACAGCGCCCCCCTGTGGCCAGACACACAAGGTAACTGATGTAATTGTATACCTGTTTGTAACCCATGCTTTATCTGTAACTGTACTCTGACATAACTGTATATTCTGTAGATTCCCTATTGTATATATTGTAGTTTCTAGTGTGCTTTAGGCGATTAAATTATATAATTAATCTTGGGCTGTTCTGTTATCTCGATCTTGAATCCCACGTCCGTGTGTTCGGCTAATAGTTACCGTAGATCGGTTGGTGGCAGCGAGTTGTGCCAAGGATTATTGTGGGGAGGCCAGTGAGATTCGGGGAGAGTTTATATATTCCGCCCGCAGAGGTCGGGGGAATATATACCCTTCTCTCGCCGGGGGCCCTTCAATAATCGGCATAAGTAGTATAGCGGCCTCCTTGCTTATGGTCGGGCAATTCCATAATTGGCCTGACTATAAGAGGGGCGCTAGAGAGCGCGTCACGTGCTCTGTCTGTCGGTCGGGAGGTATAAAGGAGGGGGACGCCCCCTTGCTACCCCCCGATTGTGACGTACTGGTAGCCAGCGCGGGGGATTTCTGAGTGACCCCCCGGTGGTTTGTGACAGCAATCATTTTCAAGAAGAAACTGAGTATTATCTGACAGAATTGCAGGGGTGCCAATACTTTTGGCCAGCACTGTATGACAATAAAGTATTTAGTACATTATGAAGCAGACTTGGATGACTTGTTATATATTTTTTTATTCAACAGTTAACATTTTTTCACGACATGCCTAAAAGTATATTATGGCTTCAACCATCAGCATCAGGTGGACCGTATATTAAAGGGAAGGTGTCGTCAAAAAAAAAATAAAATAAATAACTGAAAAAATGTAAAGTATTAATGTTTTAATGTTTTGTTTAAATATTATTATTTGTTTTTAATTGAGCAAAATATAAAAAAAAATTAAAAAGTTTGATATTTTCCACTGTTAAACACTAGGGGGAGCAGCTGCTGAAATCCTACAGAAATCCCACTGTAGAAATAGCCTGCATTACAGCTGCAGTAAAGTGGGCAGAATCTGCTCTCCTGTGTGTGATGTCACAGCTCCCCCTCCCAACCTGGGTTTTTCCAAAGGATAGAAGAGAATGAAATGTAGGGACACAGTGCGGAGCCATTTTGTTGGTGACCAGAAATGTCTAAAGTATCACCAAGGATAGCTGGAGTATCACACAGGATAGGATTAGATACAAATCCCTGCATACAGTATCACACAGGATAGGATTAGATACACGGCTAAGCAGACAGTATCACACAGGATAGGATTAGATACACATCTCAGCACACAGTATCACACAGGATAGGATTAGATACACGGCTCAGCAGACAGTATCACACAGGATAGGATTAGATACACGGCTCAGCAGACAGTATCACACAGGATAGGACTAGATACACGGCTCAGCAGACAGTATCACAAAGGATAGGATTAGATACACAGCCCTGCATGCAGTATCACACAGGATAGGATTAGTGAAAAGGCTCAGAAGACAGTATCACACAGGATAGGACTAGATACAAGGCTCAGCAGACAGTATCACACAGGATAAGATTAGATACACAGCCCTGCATATAGTATCACACTGGATAGGATTAGATACACAGCCCTGCATAGAGTATCACACAGGATAGGATTAGATACATGGCTCAGCACACAGTATCACACAGGATTGGATTAGATACACAACTCAGCAGACAGTATCACACAGAAGAGGATTAGATACACGGCTCAGCAGACAGTATCACACAGGAAAGGATTAGATACACAGCTCAGCAGACAGTATCACACAGGATAGGATTAGATACACAGCTCAGCAGACAGTATCACACAGGATAGGATTAGATACATGGCTCAGCAGACAGTATCACACAGGAGAGAATTAGATACATGGATAAGCAGACAGTATCACACAGGATAGGATTAGATACACAGCCCTGCATACAGTATCACATAGGATAGGATTAGATACACAGCCCTGCATACAGTATCACACAGGATAGGATTAGATACACGGCTCAGCAGACAGTATCACACAGGATAGGATTTGATACACAGCTCAGCAGACAGTATCACAGGATAGGATTAGATGTACAGCTCAGCAGACAGTATCACAGGATAGGATAAGATACACAACCCTGCATACAGTATCACTGGTTCACGCACAGGCCGACAGGTGGCAGGAGGAAGGGGGGGTTGAGCAGGGGTGTTTTTAGAGATGGTAGCAGCGGTGGTGGTGGGGGAGGGGTGCAGGTACTCACATGCAGAGGCACACAAACACACATATAGCAGCGGTAGCGGCGGCAGGCAGAGCGGGGGCTGGGTAGAGCGGAGGGAGGGGGTGTCATTGGAGATGGTAACGGCGGGGGGAGGGGAGGGTAGACGGCCCGTACTCACACATCCCGGCGGTTGACAGGGGTAAAGTGGAGCAAACAGCATAGCTGTGAGCTCCACAATGATGGCGCCAATTTCCTCCCTCTGCTGTGATCTGGACAGCCCAGGGGGTGCGTCCAGGTCACATCAGACGCCCACTGTAACGTTACTAAATAGGGTCAGATCCCGACCACTGTTCTCTATGCACAGGGGCTGCCATAAAGGAGTGAGTAACTGTCGTTACACACACAGCAAATCCAGCATGGCAGCCCCCAGTGCCTCCAGTAAAATTATAATGAAATAAAAACTAAATAAGCAGTGATTTTAATTTTGTATTAAAAATACTTGATTTCATAATCACTATTTTTAATACAAAAATAAAAAACTGCGACACCTTCCCTTTAAAAGCTAAATATGATATGAAATTGGATCTTATCTTAAGAAATCAGATGGGAGGACATTGGAAAAGACTTTTTTGATTTTATAAGATGACATACTGTAAACTGTAATATGCTTGCTTGTGTGTACCCTATCATTGATGGCATGATTAATAAATCATACCGTACATTATGGTTGACTTTATGTTACATTCTCTAGCTAATATTATTATAAAACTACCTATTTTGCAGTTTAGTGGATCTTTGTTCTTTCTGCTTCATCAGCAAATGTGCTCCTTCCAAACTAAAGCAGTTTTCCAGCACAACGTCTGATAAAGCGGTCGTGCAGGTTGACTACCCTGGTTTTCTATCAACCGTTCTTTTTGCTGTCATAGTGGATTAATGTTATTAAGATAATAGCAGTTATTGAAAGAGGATGCTTTATAATTACAGCTTGTTTCAACCTCCATGGCGTTTACCTTACTATTTATTACTTTTAAAGCTACTAATAAAAATCACATTTTTGAAGACCTCACCGTTTGCATTTAAAGCTGTGGTAAATAAGACTATATTGTAGCATAAAAATACACTTACAGTAAACTCATCTGTATTCTGGTGTAACCTTCACTATGACCTCAATCTCGGCTCTTCCTACAAGGTTTTATGACCTTCTGTATACAGTCATTACTAGAGTTGAGCGCGGTTCGTGGTTCGTGGTTCTCCAGTTCGCGGCTCGAGTGATTTTGGGGCATGTTCTAGATCGAACTAGAACTCGAGCTTTTTGCAAAAGCTCGGTAGTTCTAGAAACGTTCGAGAACGGTTCTAGCAGCCAAAAAACAGCTAAATCATAGCTTGGTTTCTGCTGTAATAGTGTAAGTCACTCTGTGAATCAAACTATTATCACATTTCAGTGTATAGTGTGCGTGAACAGCGCCTTCAGATCACTGCTGTTTCTATAATGGCGATCGCCATTTTTTTTTTTTTTTTTTCTTGTCTTCCTTCCCTAAGCGCGCGCGTCTTGTGGGGCGGGCCAGCATGTCAGCCAATCCCAGACACACACACAGCTAAGTGGACTTTGAGCCAGAGAAGCAACGGCATGTGTGATAGGATCTGCATGTCACATGTCCCTGCATTATAAAACCGGACATTTTCTTCACGGACGCCATTATCTGCCTTCTGCGTCTTTGGTGTCAGACATCACTGTCGCAGCTCCGTCTTCCTGAGTCCTATAGCCGATACAGCTGTATGCGCTGCATACACAGCGTTAGACAGCTTAGGGAGAGCACTTTATAGCAGTCCTTTTAAGGGCTCCAACCGGCAGGGTCAGAGAGCCATAGGTGACAGGTCCTGCAAACAGCAACAGCGTCTGTGTAGCCCAGGTCAGGGATTTCCTACCTGCATTTCACCATTAGGAGGGAATAGAAAGGCAGTCTTCCATTCCTCTACCCAGAGCACCACAATCCTGCCACTGTACCCTCTTGTCCTCTGCACACTCCAACTGATAACTAAGCCATTATACTAGCAAACACTCAGTGTACCTAGTGGCATCCTATACGTGGCTATTGGACTTTGCTATAGTCCCACTAGTGCAAAGACATTTGCAGAGCGCGTCTGCCTGCATTGCACACTACAACTCATTCTAACCAAGCCATTATACTAGCAAACACTCAGTGTACCTAGTGGCATCCTATACGTGGCTATTGGACTTTGCTATAGTCCCACTAGTGCAAAGACATTTGCAGAGCGCGTCTGCCTGCGTTGCACACTACAACTCATTCTAACCAAGCCATTATACTAGCAAACACTCAGTGTACCTAGTGGCATCCTATACGTGGCTATTGGACTTTGCTATAGTCCCACTAGTGCAAAGACATTTGCAGAGCGCGTCTGCCTGCGTTGCACACTACAACTCATTCTAACCAAGCCATTATACTAGCAAACACTCAGTGTACCTAGTGGCATCCTATACGTGGCTATTGGACTTTGCTATAGTCCCACTAGTGCAAAGACATTTGCAGAGCGCGTCTGCCTGCGTTGCACACTACAACTCATTCTAACCAAGCCATTATACTAGCAAACACTCAGTGTACCTAGTGGCATCCTATACGTGGCTATTGGACTTTGCTATAGTCCCACTAGTGCAAAGACATTTGCAGAGCGCGTCTGCCTGCGTTGCACACTACAACTCATTCTAACCAAGCCATTATACTAGCAAACACTCAGTGTACCTAGTGGCATCCTATACGTGGCTATTGGACTTTGCTATAGTCCCACTAGTGCAAAGACATTTGCAGAGCGCGTCTGCCTGCGTTGCACACTACAACTCATTCTAACCAAGCCATTATACTAGCAAACACTCAGTGTACCTAGTGGCATCCTATACGTGGCTATTGGACTTTGCTATAGTCCCACTAGTGCAAAGACATTTGCAGAGCGCGTCTGCCTGCGTTGCACACTACAACTCATTCTAACCAAGCCATTATACTAGCAAACACTCAGTGTACCTAGTGGCATCCTATACGTGGCTATTGGACTTTGCTATAGTCCCACTAGTGCAAAGACATTTGCAGAGCGCGTCTGCCTGCGTTGCACACTACAACTCATTCTAACCAAGCCATTATACTAGCAAACACTCAGTGTACCTAGTGGCATCCTATACGTGGCTATTGGACTTTGCTATAGTCCCACTAGTGCAAAGACATTTGCAGAGCGCGTCTGCCTGCGTTGCACACTACAACTCATTCTAACCAAGCCATTATACTAGCAAACACTCAGTGTACCTAGTGGCATCCTATACGTGGCTATTGGACTTTGCTATAGTCCCACTAGTGCAAAGACATTTGCAGAGCGCGTCTGCCTGCGTTGCACACTACAACTCATTCTAACCAAGCCATTATACTAGCAAACACTCAGTGTACCTAGTGGCATCCTATACGTGGCTATTGGACTTTGCTATAGTCCCACTAGTGCAAAGACATTTGCAGAGCGCGTCTGCCTGCGTTGCACACTACAACTCATTCTAACCAAGCCATTATACTAGCAAACACTCAGTGTACCTAGTGGCATCCTATACGTGGCTATTGGACTTTGCTATAGTCCCACTAGTGCAAAGACATTTGCAGAGCGCGTCTGCCTGCGTTGCACACTACAACTCATTCTAACCAAGCCATTATACTAGCAAACACTCAGTGTACCTAGTGGCATCCTATACGTGGCTATTGGACTTTGCTATAGTCCCACTAGTGCAAAGACATTTGCAGAGCGCGTCTGCCTGCGTTGCACACTACAACTCATTCTAACCAAGCCATTATACTAGCAAACACTCAGTGTACCTAGTGGCATCCTATACGTGGCTATTGGACTTTGCTATAGTCCCACTAGTGCAAAGACATTTGCAGAGCGCGTCTGCCTGCGTTGCACACTACAACTCATTCTAACCAAGCCATTATACTAGCAAACACTCAGTGTACCTAGTGGCATCCTATACGTGGCTATTGGACTTTGCTATAGTCCCACTAGTGCAAAGACATTTGCAGAGCGCGTCTGCCTGCGTTGCACACTACAACTCATTCTAACCAAGCCATTATACTAGCAAACACTCAGTGTACCTAGTGGCATCCTATACGTGGCTATTGGACTTTGCTATAGTCCCACTAGTGCAAAGACATTTGCAGAGCGCGTCTGCCTGCGTTGCACACTACAACTCATTCTAACCAAGCCATTATACTAGCAAACACTCAGTGTACCTAGTGGCATCCTATACGTGGCTATTGGACTTTGCTATAGTCCCACTAGTGCAAAGACATTTGCAGAGCGCGTCTGCCTGCGTTGCACACTACAACTCATTCTAACCAAGCCATTATACTAGCAAACACTCAGTGTACCTAGTGGCATCCTATACGTGGCTATTGGACTTTGCTATAGTCCCACTAGTGCAAAGACATTTGCAGAGCGCGTCTGCCTGCGTTGCACACTACAACTCATTCTAACCAAGCCATTATACTAGCAAACACTCAGTGTACCTAGTGGCATCCTATACGTGGCTATTGGACTTTGCTATAGTCCCACTAGTGCAAAGACATTTGCAGAGCGCGTCTGCCTGCGTTGCACACTACAACTCATTCTAACCAAGCCATTATACTAGCAAACACTCAGTGTACCTAGTGGCATCCTATACGTGGCTATTGGACTTTGCTATAGTCCCACTAGTGCAAAGACATTTGCAGAGCGCGTCTGCCTGCGTTGCACACTACAACTCATTCTAACCAAGCCATTATACTAGCAAACACTCAGTGTACCTAGTGGCATCCTATACGTGGCTATTGGACTTTGCTATAGTCCCACTAGTGCAAAGACATTTGCAGAGCGCGTCTGCCTGCGTTGCACACTACAACTCATTCTAACCAAGCCATTATACTAGCAAACACTCAGTGTACCTAGTGGCATCCTATACGTGGCTATTGGACTTTGCTATAGTCCCACTAGTGCAAAGACATTTGCAGAGCGCGTCTGCCTGCGTTGCACACTACAACTCATTCTAACCAAGCCATTATACTAGCAAACACTCAGTGTACCTAGTGGCATCCTATACGTGGCTATTGGACTTTGCTATAGTCCCACTAGTGCAAAGACATTTGCAGAGCGCGTCTGCCTGCGTTGCACACTACAACTCATTCTAACCAAGCCATTATACTAGCAAACACTCAGTGTACCTAGTGGCATCCTATACGTGGCTATTGGACTTTGCTATAGTCCCACTAGTGCAAAGACATTTGCAGAGCGCGTCTGCCTGCGTTGCACACTACAACTCATTCTAACCAAGCCATTATACTAGCAAACACTCAGTGTACCTAGTGGCATCCTATACGTGGCTATTGGACTTTGCTATAGTCCCACTAGTGCAAAGACATTTGCAGAGCGCGTCTGCCTGCGTTGCACACTACAACTCATTCTAACCAAGCCATTATACTAGCAAACACTCAGTGTACCTAGTGGCATCCTATACGTGGCTATTGGACTTTGCTATAGTCCCACTAGTGCAAAGACATTTGCAGAGCGCGTCTGCCTGCGTTGCACACTACAACTCATTCTAACCAAGCCATTATACTAGCAAACACTCAGTGTACCTAGTGGCATCCTATACGTGGC
Source organism: Anomaloglossus baeobatrachus (assembly GCF_048569485.1). Lineage (NCBI taxonomy): Eukaryota > Metazoa > Chordata > Amphibia > Anura > Aromobatidae > Anomaloglossus > Anomaloglossus baeobatrachus. The sequence continues at coordinate 343,807,514 of NC_134353.1, read as the reverse complement.
TATTGGACTTTGCTATAGTCCCACTAGTGCAAAGACATTTGCAGAGCGCGTCTGCCTGCGTTGCACACTACAACTCATTCTAACCAAGCCATTATACTAGCAAACACTCAGTGTACCTAGTGGCATCCTATACGTGGCTATTGGACTTTGCTATAGTCCCACTAGTGCAAAGACATTTGCAGAGCGCGTCTGCCTGCGTTGCACACTACAACTCATTCTAACCAAGCCATTATACTAGCAAACACTCAGTGTACCTAGTGGCATCCTATACGTGGCTATTGGACTTTGCTATAGTCCCACTAGTGCAAAGACATTTGCAGAGCGCGTCTGCCTGCGTTGCACACTACAACTCATTCTAACCAAGCCATTATACTAGCAAACACTCAGTGTACCTAGTGGCATCCTATACGTGGCTATTGGACTTTGCTATAGTCCCACTAGTGCAAAGACATTTGCAGAGCGCGTCTGCCTGCGTTGCACACTACAACTCATTCTAACCAAGCCATTATACTAGCAAACACTCAGTGTACCTAGTGGCATCCTATACGTGGCTATTGGACTTTGCTATAGTCCCACTAGTGCAAAGACATTTGCAGAGCGCGTCTGCCTGCGTTGCACACTACAACTCATTCTAACCAAGCCATTATACTAGCAAACACTCAGTGTACCTAGTGGCATCCTATACGTGGCTATTGGACTTTGCTATAGTCCCACTAGTGCAAAGACATTTGCAGAGCGCGTCTGCCTGCGTTGCACACTACAACTCATTAAAACCAAGCCATTATACTAGCAAACACTCAGTGTACCTAGTGGCATCCTATACGTGGCTATTGGACTTTGCTATAGTCCCACTAGTGCAAAGACATTTGCAGAGCGCGTCTGCCTGCGTTGCACACTACAACTCATTCTAACCAAGCCATTATACTAGCAAACACTCAGTGTACCTAGTGGCATCCTATACGTGGCTATTGGACTTTGCTATAGTCCCACTAGTGCAAAGACATTTGCAGCACGTCTGCCTGCGTTGCACACTCCAACTAATTATAACTAAGTTGCATTGTCAGGGATATTTATTCTTTATTATTCTGCTGTTAATAAAGCTAGACCACCACTGCAATCTTCACCACCTCTCAATTTTTACTACCACATTTTCAGTCCACAATCTTGTCGCAATCAACATGAGTGGCAAAATGACAGATGCTGGTGGAAAGGGGAAGAGGCGTGGTGGAAAAGGCAAAAAAGGTTTTGTCCGTGGGGAAGGTGGCAAAGCTCCATTATCATCTGCTGAAGATAGACCATCTACCAGCAAAAGTAAGATGTCTACTACTTACCGTGGACAATCCGATGTGCTCCCTTTTTTACGGACACGAACAACAGGAAGAAAGGTAGATGATGGGCAAAAAAGGAAAATGCTTGAATGGATCTCAAGTGGTCCAACAAGTGCCCTCTCAGCCACTTCAAGTACCGCATCCAAAAAACACCAGTCCTCTGAGTTGTCATCCCAATCACACTTGATTTCTCCCAGCTCTGAAGTCTCCATCAGCCCTGCACAGTATGGTGGAACTGAGATGGCTGAGTCTGCAGAGCTGTTCAGTCACACTATAGCCTGGGAATCAGAGGTCTGCTCCCAAGCTACAGTGAGTACAGAACAGGAAATGGTCTGCAGTGATGCCCAGAACCTTTGTGACTCAGATTCAGGCCGTGAGGACCAAGTTTCTGAGCATAATGTTGACCCTTTGTCACAAACTGTAACACCTGTGGTTATAGACAATGAGGAACATACTGATGAAGATGAGACGCAGATACCCGATTGGGATGACAACTTAAATATTCCGTCAGGGCAAGAAGAGGCTCGGTCTGAGGGGGAGGGGAGTGCAAACACAACAATTGATGATGACGTTCTAGATCCCACCTACTGTCAACCCCCAGTCAGGCACTCGAGGAGGTCAACAGAGGCGGTGGAGGAGGATGCAACCGACGACGAAGTTACCTTGCGCCTTCCTGGACAGAGTCGGAGCACTGGTAGCACGTCTACAACTGCATCCTCAGCCACCACTCTGCCTATGAGCATTATTCGGGGTGGATCAACAGGTCGCATGGCCTCTAAGCCTTGCCTAGCCTGGTCCTTTTTTCACATCGAAAAAGATCGCCCAACTCATGTGATATGTAACATTTGTCATGATTCTCTTAGTAGAGGTCAAAAGCTCAGCAGTTTGACAACTTCTTCCATGAATCGTCACATGAATAAATATCATAAGTCCCGGTGGGAAGCTCACCGTGCTGCAATGCGGCCTAGCGGAGCGAACCATCCACCGCCCGCCCCTTCCACTGCATCCGCGCGCTCTTCATCTTCTAGGACTGTGGGGACAGCTGCCACACCTGTTTTTCCACGCAAAACTTCCACCACTGTAACCGCAACAGGCAGTTTGCTTGTAAGGTCGTCAGTTGGTTTGGAAGGGGAAACAAGTGAGTGTGTACAGCTCTCTCAGACATCGATAGCACCAACGTTGGATGAAGGCAACATCATGTCTCCGCCTGCACTTTCCTCACAAACCTGCATTTTTCCAGGGACACCCTACTCAACACCGTCTACACACAGCAGCCAGATCTCTGTCCCTCAGATGTGGTCAAATAAAAGGCCACTTCCTCCGACCCATGACAAAGCTAAGAGGTTGACTCTATCCCTCTGTAAGCTGTTGGCTACCGAAATGCTGCCTTTCCGCCTAGTGGACACACAGGATTTTAGAGACCTTATGTCTGTCGCTGTGCCCCAGTACCAGATGCCTAGTCGCCACTACTTCTCTAAGAAAGGTGTGCCCGCGCTACACCAGCATGTCGCACACAACATCACCGCTTCCTTGAGAAACTCTGTGTGTGAACGGGTGCATTTCACCACCGATACTTGGACCAGTAAGCATGGACAGGGACGTTACATGTCGCTGACTGGGCACTGGGTAACTATGGTGATAGATGGTGAAGGGTCTGCTGCACAAGTCTTGCCGTCCCCACGACTTGTGTGTCAATCCTCTGTCTGTCCAAGTTCCGCCACTGCTTCTGCATCCTCCACCTCATCTGGGTCCTCCACCTCCGCCCCAAGCCTGCCTGGTCAGGCCACCAGCGTTCTCACTGCGCAGAAGGAATCACGCACCCCTCATTACTATGCTGGCAGCAGAGCGCAACGGCATCAGGCGGTCTTTAGCTTGACATGTCTTGGTAATAAGAGTCACACAGCTGAGGAGTTGTGGTCAGCTTTGCGGTCCGAGTTTAATAAATGGTTGTCTCCACTCAAACTGCAGCCTGGTAAGGCCGTGTGCGACAATGCTGCAAACCTGGGTGCGGCACTTCGCCTGGGCAAGGTGACACACGTACCTTGTATGGCTCACGTGTTGAACCTTGTCGTGCAGCAATTTTTAACACACTATCCCGGCCTAGATGGCCTTCTGAACAGGGCACGAAAACTGTCAGCTCACTTCCGCCGTTCAAGCGCCGCAGCAGAGCGACTTGCATCGCTCCAGAAGTCTTTCGGCCTGCCGGTTCATCGCCTGAAATGCGATGTGGCGACACGCTGGAATTCAACTCTCCACATGTTACAGCGACTGTGGCAGCACCGCAGAGCCCTGGTGCAATACGTCATGACGTATAGCCTGGGCCAACGAGATGCAGAGGTGGGGCAGATCACCCTGATGGAGTGGTCTCAGATCAAGGACCTATGCACCCTTCTGCACAGTTTCGACATGGCGACGAATATGTTTAGCTCTGACAATGCCATTATCAGCATGACGATTCCAGTCATTTACATGCTGGAGCACACGCTAAACACTATTCGGAGTCAGGGGGTGGGACAACATGAAGGGGAGGAACTACAGGAGGATTCATATGCGCAAGGGACAACAACATCACGAAGGTCCAGACGTTCATCATCACCAACGCAGCAGGCATGGGACCATGGGGGACAGGGATCGACAAGGGCGCATAGTAGCAGGCGAAATGTTGAGCAAGGTGCAGGAGAACATGAAGAAATGGAGGACGAACTGTCCATGGACATGGAAGACTCAGCGGATGAGGGAGACCTTGGTCAAATTTCAGTTGAAAGAGGTTGGGGTCAGATGTCAGAGGAAGAAAGAACGGGTAGCACCTCTATGCCACAAACACAGCATGGACTTGGTCCGCATGGCTGCGCAAGACACATGAGTGCCTTTTTGTTGCACTACCTCCAACATGACAGTCGTATTGTCAAAATTAGAAGTGATGATGACTACTGGATTGCCACACTATTAGATCCCCGGTACAAGTCCAAATTTTGTGACATAATTCCAGCCATAGAAAGGGACGCACGTATGCAGGAGTATCAGCAGAAGCTGTTACTAGATCTTAGCTCGGCTTTTCCACCAAACAACCGTGCAGGTGCAGGGAGTGAATCTCCCAGTTGTAACTTGACAAACATGGGACGGTCTCGTCATCTTCAACAGTCTACCCGTACCAGTAGGACCTTTTCTGGTGCCGGTAACAGCAATTTTATGGAATCTTTTCATAATTTTTTTAGACCCTCTTTTGCAAGGCCACCAGAGACAACAAGTCTGACACATAGTCAACGGCTGGAGAGGATGATACAGGAGTATCTCCAAATGAACATCGATGCCATGACTGTGCAACTGGAGCCTTGCTCCTTTTGGGCTTCAAACCTACAAAAATGGCCAGAGCTCGCAACTTACGCCTTGGAGATTTTGTCGTGTCCAGCTGCCAGCGTTGTCTCTGAACGTGTATTCAGTGCTGCTGGGTGTGTGCTGACAGATAAGCGCACGCGTCTGTCCAGTGACAATGTGGACAGACTGACGTTCATCAAAATGAACAAGTCATGGATCCAGAAGGAATTTACTACCCCTGTGTCATCCTGGGGAGAGTAAATGCTTGTGGATTTGGAATGTGCTTGATGCAAATCAAAACATCCTGTTTGCAACTAGGGCCCAAGTGCTGCCACTGATGGGGTGGGTGTCTGTGTGGCCCAATTTTTGGAAAAAAGGGAGACTCCGCTTGGAGTAACCCTTGCTTGCTGTGTTTTTAAAAGAAGCCAAGATGAACAGAGCTGGGATCAGGAAAGACTTTGCTACCTACCCCGGTGTCATCCTGGGGACGGCTAAGAATAGCGTATTTTTGAATGTGCTTGATGCAAATCAAAACATCCTGTTTGCAACTAGGGCCCAAGTGCTGCCACTGATGGGGTGGGTGTCTGTGTGGCCCAATTTTTGGAAAAAAGGGAGACTCCGCTTGGAGTAACCCTTGCTTACATTGTTTTTAAAAGAAGCCAAGATGAACAAGTCATGGGTCAGCAAAGACTTTGCTACCTACCCCGGTGTCATCCTGGGGACGGCTAAGAATAGCGTATTTTTGAATGTGCTTGATGCAAATCAAAACATCCTGTTTGCAACTAGGGCCCAAGTGCTGCCACTGATGTGGTGGGTGTCTGTGTGGCACAATTTTTGGAAAAAAGGGAGACTCCGCTTGGAGTAACCCTTGCTTGCTGTGTTTTTAAAAGAAGCCAAGATGAACAGAGCTGGGATCAGGAAAGACTTTGCTACCTACCCCGGTGTCATCCTGGGGACGGATAAGAATGGCGTATTTTTGAATGTGCTTGATGCAAATCTAGCTGTGAAGTGTACAACTGGGGCACAACTGCTGCCACTGAATGGGTGGGTGTGTGTGGGGCCCAATTTTTGGAAAAAAGGGGAGACTCCGCTTGGAGTAACCCTTGCTTACATTGTTTTTAAAAGAAGCCAAGATGAACAAGTCATGGGTCAGCAAAGACTTTGCTACCTACCCCAGTGTCATCCTGGGGACGGCTAAGAATAGCGTATTTTTGAATGTGCTTGATGCAAATCAAAACATCCTGTTTGCAACTAGGGCCCAAGTGCTGCCACTGATGGGGTGGGTGTCTGTGTGGCCCAATTTTTGGAAAAAAGGGAGACTCCGCTTGGAGTAACCCTTGCTTGCTGTGTTTTTAAAAGAAGCCAAGATGAACAGAGCTGGGATCAGGAAAGACTTTGCTACCTACCCCGGTGTCATCCTGGGGACGGCTAAGAATAGCGTATTTTTGAATGTGCTTGATGCAAATCAAAACATCCTGTTTGCAACTAGGGCCCAAGTGCTGCCACTGATGGGGTGGGTGTCTGTGTGGCCCAATTTTTGGAAAAAAGGGAGACTCCGCTTGGAGTAACCCTTGCTTGCTGTGTTTTTAAAAGAAGCCAAGATGAACAGAGCTGGGATCAGGAAAGACTTTGCTACCTACCCCGGTGTCATCCTGGGGACGGCTAAGAATAGCGTATTTTTGAATGTGCTTGATGCAAATCAAAACATCCTGTTTGCAACTAGGGCCCAAGTGCTGCCACTGATGGGGTGGGTGTCTGTGTGGCCCAATTTTTGGAAAAAAGGGAGACTCCGCTTGGAGTAACCCTTGCTTGCTGTGTTTTTAAAAGAAGCCAAGATGAACAGAGCTGGGATCAGGAAAGACTTTGCTACCTACCCCGGTGTCATCCTGGGGACGGCTAAGAATAGCGTATTTTTGAATGTGCTTGATGCAAATCAAAACATCCTGTTTGCAACTAGGGCCCAAGTGCTGCCACTGATGGGGTGGGTGTCTGTGTGGCCCAATTTTTGGAAAAAAGGGAGACTCCGCTTGGAGTAACCCTTGCTTGCTGTGTTTTTAAAAGAAGCCAAGATGAACAGAGCTGGGATCAGGAAAGACTTTGCTACCTACCCCGGTGTCATCCTGGGGACGGCTAAGAATAGCGTATTTTTGAATGTGCTTGATGCAAATCAAAACATCCTGTTTGCAACTAGGGCCCAAGTGCTGCCACTGATGGGGTGGGTGTCTGTGTGGCCCAATTTTTGGAAAAAAGGGAGACTCCGCTTGGAGTAACCCTTGCTTGCTGTGTTTTTAAAAGAAGCCAAGATGAACAGAGCTGGGATCAGGAAAGACTTTGCTACCTACCCCGGTGTCATCCTGGGGACGGCTAAGAATAGCGTATTTTTGAATGTGCTTGATGCAAATCAAAACATCCTGTTTGCAACTAGGGCCCAAGTGCTGCCACTGATGGGGTGGGTGTCTGTGTGGCCCAATTTTTGGAAAAAAGGGAGACTCCGCTTGGAGTAACCCTTGCTTGCTGTGTTTTTAAAAGAAGCCAAGATGAACAGAGCTGGGATCAGGAAAGACTTTGCTACCTACCCCGGTGTCATCCTGGGGACGGCTAAGAATAGCGTATTTTTGAATGTGCTTGATGCAAATCAAAACATCCTGTTTGCAACTAGGGCCCAAGTGCTGCCACTGATGGGGTGGGTGTCTGTGTGGCCCAATTTTTGGAAAAAAGGGAGACTCCGCTTGGAGTAACCCTTGCTTGCTGTGTTTTTAAAAGAAGCCAAGATGAACAGAGCTGGGATCAGGAAAGACTTTGCTACCTACCCCGGTGTCATCCTGGGGACGGCTAAGAATAGCGTATTTTTGAATGTGCTTGATGCAAATCAAAACATCCTGTTTGCAACTAGGGCCCAAGTGCTGCCACTGATGGGGTGGGTGTCTGTGTGGCCCAATTTTTGGAAAAAAGGGAGACTCCGCTTGGAGTAACCCTTGCTTGCTGTGTTTTTAAAAGAAGCCAAGATGAACAGAGCTGGGATCAGGAAAGACTTTGCTACCTACCCCGGTGTCATCCTGGGGACGGCTAAGAATAGCGTATTTTTGAATGTGCTTGATGCAAATCAAAACATCCTGTTTGCAACTAGGGCCCAAGTGCTGCCACTGATGGGGTGGGTGTCTGTGTGGCCCAATTTTTGGAAAAAAGGGAGACTCCGCTTGGAGTAACCCTTGCTTGCTGTGTTTTTAAAAGAAGCCAAGATGAACAGAGCTGGGATCAGGAAAGACTTTGCTACCTACCCCGGTGTCATCCTGGGGACGGCTAAGAATAGCGTATTTTTGAATGTGCTTGATGCAAATCAAAACATCCTGTTTGCAACTAGGGCCCAAGTGCTGCCACTGATGGGGTGGGTGTCTGTGTGGCCCAATTTTTGGAAAAAAGGGAGACTCCGCTTGGAGTAACCCTTGCTTGCTGTGTTTTTAAAAGAAGCCAAGATGAACAGAGCTGGGATCAGGAAAGACTTTGCTACCTACCCCGGTGTCATCCTGGGGACGGCTAAGAATAGCGTATTTTTGAATGTGCTTGATGCAAATCAAAACATCCTGTTTGCAACTAGGGCCCAAGTGCTGCCACTGATGGGGTGGGTGTCTGTGTGGCCCAATTTTTGGAAAAAAGGGAGACTCCGCTTGGAGTAACCCTTGCTTGCTGTGTTTTTAAAAGAAGCCAAGATGAACAGAGCTGGGATCAGGAAAGACTTTGCTACCTACCCCGGTGTCATCCTGGGGACGGCTAAGAATAGCGTATTTTTGAATGTGCTTGATGCAAATCAAAACATCCTGTTTGCAACTAGGGCCCAAGTGCTGCCACTGATGGGGTGGGTGTCTGTGTGGCCCAATTTTTGGAAAAAAGGGAGACTCCGCTTGGAGTAACCCTTGCTTGCTGTGTTTTTAAAAGAAGCCAAGATGAACAGAGCTGGGATCAGGAAAGACTTTGCTACCTACCCCGGTGTCATCCTGGGGACGGCTAAGAATAGCGTATTTTTGAATGTGCTTGATGCAAATCAAAACATCCTGTTTGCAACTAGGGCCCAAGTGCTGCCACTGATGGGGTGGGTGTCTGTGTGGCCCAATTTTTGGAAAAAAGGGAGACTCCGCTTGGAGTAACCCTTGCTTGCTGTGTTTTTAAAAGAAGCCAAGATGAACAGAGCTGGGATCAGGAAAGACTTTGCTACCTACCCCGGTGTCATCCTGGGGACGGCTAAGAATAGCGTATTTTTGAATGTGCTTGATGCAAATCAAAACATCCTGTTTGCAACTAGGGCCCAAGTGCTGCCACTGATGGGGTGGGTGTCTGTGTGGCCCAATTTTTGGAAAAAAGGGAGACTCCGCTTGGAGTAACCCTTGCTTGCTGTGTTTTTAAAAGAAGCCAAGATGAACAGAGCTGGGATCAGGAAAGACTTTGCTACCTACCCCGGTGTCATCCTGGGGACGGCTAAGAATAGCGTATTTTTGAATGTGCTTGATGCAAATCAAAACATCCTGTTTGCAACTAGGGCCCAAGTGCTGCCACTGATGGGGTGGGTGTCTGTGTGGCCCAATTTTTGGAAAAAAGGGAGACTCCGCTTGGAGTAACCCTTGCTTGCTGTGTTTTTAAAAGAAGCCAAGATGAACAGAGCTGGGATCAGGAAAGACTTTGCTACCTACCCCGGTGTCATCCTGGGGACGGCTAAGAATAGCGTATTTTTGAATGTGCTTGATGCAAATCAAAACATCCTGTTTGCAACTAGGGCCCAAGTGCTGCCACTGATGGGGTGGGTGTCTGTGTGGCCCAATTTTTGGAAAAAAGGGAGACTCCGCTTGGAGTAACCCTTGCTTGCTGTGTTTTTAAAAGAAGCCAAGATGAACAGAGCTGGGATCAGGAAAGACTTTGCTACCTACCCCGGTGTCATCCTGGGGACGGCTAAGAATAGCGTATTTTTGAATGTGCTTGATGCAAATCAAAACATCCTGTTTGCAACTAGGGCCCAAGTGCTGCCACTGATGGGGTGGGTGTCTGTGTGGCCCAATTTTTGGAAAAAAGGGAGACTCCGCTTGGAGTAACCCTTGCTTGCTGTGTTTTTAAAAGAAGCCAAGATGAACAGAGCTGGGATCAGGAAAGACTTTGCTACCTACCCCGGTGTCATCCTGGGGACGGCTAAGAATAGCGTATTTTTGAATGTGCTTGATGCAAATCAAAACATCCTGTTTGCAACTAGGGCCCAAGTGCTGCCACTGATGGGGTGGGTGTCTGTGTGGCCCAATTTTTGGAAAAAAGGGAGACTCCGCTTGGAGTAACCCTTGCTTGCTGTGTTTTTAAAAGAAGCCAAGATGAACAGAGCTGGGATCAGGAAAGACTTTGCTACCTACCCCGGTGTCATCCTGGGGACGGCTAAGAATAGCGTATTTTTGAATGTGCTTGATGCAAATCAAAACATCCTGTTTGCAACTAGGGCCCAAGTGCTGCCACTGATGGGGTGGGTGTCTGTGTGGCCCAATTTTTGGAAAAAAGGGAGACTCCGCTTGGAGTAACCCTTGCTTGCTGTGTTTTTAAAAGAAGCCAAGATGAACAGAGCTGGGATCAGGAAAGACTTTGCTACCTACCCCGGTGTCATCCTGGGGACGGCTAAGAATAGCGTATTTTTGAATGTGCTTGATGCAAATCAAAACATCCTGTTTGCAACTAGGGCCCAAGTGCTGCCACTGATGGGGTGGGTGTCTGTGTGGCCCAATTTTTGGAAAAAAGGGAGACTCCGCTTGGAGTAACCCTTGCTTGCTGTGTTTTTAAAAGAAGCCAAGATGAACAGAGCTGGGATCAGGAAAGACTTTGCTACCTACCCCGGTGTCATCCTGGGGACGGCTAAGAATAGCGTATTTTTGAATGTGCTTGATGCAAATCAAAACATCCTGTTTGCAACTAGGGCCCAAGTGCTGCCACTGATGGGGTGGGTGTCTGTGTGGCCCAATTTTTGGAAAAAAGGGAGACTCCGCTTGGAGTAACCCTTGCTTGCTGTGTTTTTAAAAGAAGCCAAGATGAACAGAGCTGGGATCAGGAAAGACTTTGCTACCTACCCCGGTGTCATCCTGGGGACGGATAAGAATGGCGTATTTTTGAATGTGCTTGATGCAAATCTAGCTGTGAAGTGTACAACTGGGGCACAACTGCTGCCACTGAAGGGGTGGGTGTGTGGGGCCCAATTTTTGGAAAAAAGGGAGACTCCGCTTGGAGTCACCTTGCGGTGTTTTACATGACTTTAGAAGGGCGTGCCATGCCTATATCTGTGTGTCCTCCTCTTTTTCCTTGTCCAGCTGTTTTGTTTTCGCATGAGTACATGTCCTTGTCACTTTCCCATGTGTTTGTGTTGTGTTGTGAGTTGTTTGTCACCTTTTGGACACCTTTGAGGGTGTTTTCTAGGTGTTTTACTGTGTTTGTGATTGCCTGCCATTGTTTCCTATGGGCTCGAGTTCGGTTCGTCGAACGTTCGACGAGCCGAACTCGAGCCAGACCCCCCGTTCGGCGAACCGCCTCGAGCCGAACCGGGACCGGTTCGCTCATCTCTAGTCATTACTGGGGTTGGAAAAGGATTGGAGCCTACTGCATCTTCATCGATTTGGTCTCTCTCATCCTCAAAGATAAGAAGGTAGAAAGGTTAATTTGTATTCTTCCTATGTGAGTCAGTTATATCAAGCCAAAAAGAGCAGTTTGTGAACCTGCCTAGTAAATTACTGTATATTTGCCTTCATTATAAACATTTTATCATTTGGCGAGAGATAAGTAATATAACAAGTATCATTATATGTTTGATCTTTATATTCAAAATGAAAAACCAATGTGCAACAAATAAGCTCTTAAGATTTATCTTATGTTAAAAGAAAATGAAAAAAAAAATCATTAATGTTAGACATGAGAGGAATGCTAAGTTAGTCTTTCTGTCTCTTTAGTGCTTTATTTTGGATTGATCAAATCACTATGGTTCATATGATGATCTTTACAGACAATCTCTGGGTAATTTTTTTGCTGTAGGATGTGCAGATTCCTCATAAACCATAATTTCTTACAGTATCACTGCTCTGATCTCATAGACAGAATAGCCAGTTCATGACACTAATAGTACATCAACCCTGAGGTGTAATCATCTGTCTGATTTTCTGAAATAATCCCACTGCTTGTATTATATATTTAAGGACTACTTGTCACGATGTGACTGTAGGATAGTGAAGGACAGGGGCTCCTATACTGTCCCACACGCTAGGGGACCCTGGGCTATACCAAACCTCTCGGTTAACCTTGATAGTGAAGATGACAGAGTGCCATTACTTACTGTTCTCCTGAGCAGAACTAATCTGTCCCCTGCTAGGGACGGAAGGGTCAATAGTGATATGTTAGCACAGATTAAAAAAGATAGACAGGGAAAAAACAAAACTCAGACACGCTTCAAAACTCACAGCAACAAACAATTAGAGACAAAGGAGGAAAGTAAGAGAAGGAAGGCAGGCAGCAACAAAAGGACAACAAGGCTTAACACCACAATAGCTCACAGCAACCAAATACTGTTGAGGACAAGAATTGAGTATACAAAAATACTTAATTCAGCCATTTCATAGACTCAGGTATATAGTTCAGTAGATGTAAGCTAACACACATATTTGTGAATGCTTTTGTTTTTTACTAACATGTATATATGTATATTATATATTCAGCGTATTTTCCCTAGACACAGTGTGTGTATATATATATATATATATGTACCAGCACATGTAATCCTAAAGATGGCTGCCGTATCCTGTCTACACCCAAAGGAGAAGATATACAAAAGAAATTCCTGGAGCCTGGACTGACCAATCAGGAAGAGACTATGCAGATCTATATGTCTTGAAGCTCCGACCCATGATATTTGATTGGACTGTATTTTGTCTACACCCTTCACTTCTTAAGAGTTGTGGAAAGATTCAAATAATAAAGACCACTTGGTCAGTGCCAGTCATGGAGATAGATGTAACTGACTTGCTGTCCAGTTATTCTTCATTCTCGTGTGCACACATGACATTATCATTAGAAACAGCAGTCAGATCCCGAGAGATTTTTTTGAGTCTCATCATCATCGTCGTCATTTTGAACTTGACAATACTACAAAGACCAGTAACTCTGCATCACAACACCTCCCCAGATCAGTATAGATTCACTATAGCTGGCAAAAAAGGAACGGTCTAACCAGCATATTTAGGAGGGGAGCAATTATGACTGGCTCACCCACAGCTTGTCAACAAAGGAGACTAACAAGAAGCTCATCAGAGATTAACTCTTGCTAGCCTGCCTATGGACTACCAAAATGTGGGTCGTCGCCCAAGTCTGCCTGCACTGATCACATGATCACAGACATCAGAGAAGTTAGTAAGCTGAGTACGAGAATCTGTAGTCTCCACAGATCCTGACGTCACCATGACAGTTTACAATGTTTGCAAAAACCTCCTTGTGACAGTACTTGTCTATATAAATGAGGAGGCATTGATAGCACTGAGATAGTTAGACAGAATTCCGAATACCTCAGTTATTATTATTATTATTATTATTACAATATTAAGATGAAGAAAAACTCCCCATTAAATATAAATATTAAGATTTTTGAAGTGCTGTATAGAAATTTTCACAATCTCACAGACAACACATTCCCATTTAATAGGTAGTATATAAGCATATTGTTGAATGTACAAGAGAAACAGGAAAACCATGCTAATCACTTTACAATCACATGACATCAAATAGCAAATGTATGCTAGGTATACAAAACATTTCAGCTGCATTTTCTAGAGATGAGTGAATTTTATTTTTATTCAAATTCGCTGACCTGGCAATTTTTGCCCCATAATTCAATTTGCGGCAAATAAATTTGAGCAAATCTTAATACTGGAAAGCTTGTAGTGATCAAGGACAAACCCAGTACATCATGGCAATTGCGGAGGCTCAGGCGCTGTACCCCCAGATTACCACTGGTTCTCAGCCCCTGGTTCTCAGTGTACTAGGCATGACAAGGGCCTATTTGCAATTTTTAATTCTGCACATTCACTATGTTTGACACCACGGGTTTTTCCACAGGCTAAATCGCCACTACACCCATAGTTTAATTTCCAAAATGTGGTCTCTTGAGGGGGCTTCTGTTGTTCTGGCACTTACAGCCTTTTACTGTTGACAGCTTTGGGCACCTCTCCTCTAGAACACACAGGAAACCCACCTCAACTAACAGTCTTTTGAGGTGGGATAGTTTTCATCCAACTCCCCTAAAGTGTGGCATCCCAAAAGGGCAGTACCTCCGTATGAGGAGAAACTGTTCCAATAAAAAAGACTTCTTTGATCAATCGAGAGATCTACGGGACCGCTTTAGGAAAAAGGGTTATTCTGATGTGGTTCTACGAGGGGCTTTTAATCATGCCCTCAGCAGGGACAGAGATTCCCTCCTTTCACCGAGGGTGGAAAAACAATCTGAGGATATCATCAGAGTTATAAGCACCTTTGATTGCCAGTCAGAGAGGATCTTCGGTATTCTTCGGAAACATTGGGGGATTTTGATGGCAGATCCGGATATATGTGCCAATATTGCTCCCCGCCCTTCTATCACATATAGACGTGGTGGTTCACTCAAGGACCAACTGGTCCACAGCCACTACCAGAGACCAACCCCCCCAGGTACGTGGCTAGATAGAAGACCCATTGGGTGCTTCAGGTGTGGCGATTGCAAATATTGCAACTGGGTCTCGCAATCAAAGGTTTTCCGTAGTGCCAGTACAGGCAAAGAATACTCAATTAGAGATTTCTCTAATTGCAAGACCAGTGGGGTGGTCTATATGGCCACGTGTAAATTCCCCTTAAATTATGTGGGCAAGACCAGAAGAGAATTGCGCAGACGTGTCGGTAAACACTTGGGGGATATCAAGCACAAAAGGGATACTCCCCTGGCCCGACACGTCTGGGAATTCCATCAGGGCGACAACAGATCAGTCTCTTTTATTATCCTTGAAGTCATCAAACCCGACCCTAGGGGGGGTGACCTGGATAAAAGGATTTTACAGAGAGAGTGCCAGTGGATCTATTACCTGAAAACACACACCCCATTGGGTCTAAATGACAGACTGACATTTTCCCCATTTCTTTAGACACTGCTATCTTTATGCTCTTAATAAGATGAATTTGCTTTGATGTGTTCCACTTGTCATGGAATAGTAATTTAATAACTCATACTATCTATCTGGATTGGAAACCCCTCCGTCATTGCCCTGTGATTTGGGATTTACAGGTATAAAAAATACCTTTATTTTTAGGTTGTTGTTTCAAGGTAATTATACTGTGTCTCTGTGTTTCACGTTTTTCTGACCATTAATATATAGCGGCAAAAAAAAAAAAAAGTCCTCTGGTCAGTCGGGGGTTAATCTTTGAAAAAAGCATTTACTTATAAACAACAATTATACTGCTGCCCACTATGACATATAAATTATGTAGCCTGATAGCACATGTGCTGAAACCAATATACGGGGGCACTTACTTATGTCCTTACATCATGGGGACATTTATATGGTTGCTATTTAGGCATGTATGCATTGGCATTACATACAGGCACACTCAATGTGTATGGCAAAAATGTCAGTGTTAAATATCACCTGACACATTCAGGGACGTTTTGTGTGATTTAAGTTTGTCCTAAGCACTTCCACTTATATTCACAGGCATTCATATTGCTGCATTGTTCCCAAGCGTCTCTATGACGATGGGGGCATTAGTGGGGGGTGCCTTTGCAGTTTGTTGTTTTGATGCCGCCCCCTCACCTGCTCGCAGGCACGTTCATTATTTCCTTCAACCTTTTTACTGCAAAGTGTGCACACATGCGCAGTCATGCTCCGAGAACCTCTAGTGTCCAGGATTGTCATGACATGCGCAGTAAAACATAAAAGACACAGTAGCCTATGATTGTGATTGGCCGCATGGTCCATGTGACCTTGGCTGACGCTGGATTTAAACCCTGATCCTGTGATCTGTGCACACAGCCATGGATTACTCCTACATTCACATCTGATAACTGCAATCCTCCAGCCTCCTGAAGATCCTTAAAATCTTAATATCATGGGAAGGGGAAACGCGTAGAGGCGATACAGAACATGCTGCTAAAAGGGAAGTAACCATTCTTTTCTTCCCTGTGGGGTTATCTATACCCCTTTTTTCTGCTCTATAAGAATCATCTGCATGATTGCCCTGAGGCATTGCATTACATGTATTCGCATCGGTTTATGCAGTGCAAATCTGTGCAATTATGATTGTGTAAAAGTTTATCCATGTGTGATTGCCATACTATACTATATCACACTGGGACAGGGGAGGAAAAACTGACAGATGGAACTGAATTTTCCATTATGTTAATGTGCTCCTCCATTATGTTAAGGTAGATTGTGTATTATGTACTATGTACTAATTTGTACTGGATCATGTACTATGGACTATTTTTTCTGCAGAAGCCTACCTATATTGGGGCTTAATATTTGATTTTTTTGTCCTGGTTTTCCTGATAGGAAGCTGTTATCTATCAGACAGTGTGATTACATGAGCACTTTGTACTTAATACATTCTAGTACTATTGTATGGCCATCCGTAGTGTAATTACTATTTTAATTCACTAACTATTCAGGGCAACTAGAGGGTGAGGCGACGTGGAACGGGGGCGCCCAAAACAGTTACGGCGTCATACCCTCTGTTGGTAGGTAGGAGCAAGGTCCCATAGGGTGCTATAGGGACCCCATATATTTAGCTCCTCCCCTTCATCATCTATGCCCTTTGTGTGTTCACTATTTATGGGTGTCTAAATTTTAAAATATATCAATAAAAGTTTAAATTTTAATTGAAATTGAGGTTTTTTGTTTTGCGTATATTGAACTCAATTGGTCCTATTGTATATGGTTTTTTCCACTTACAGCCTTTGCAAATAGAGTCTGCAAACTATTCTATGAAAATCTGTGCTTCAAAAATCAAATGGCGCTCCTTCCCTCCCAAACTCTCCAGTGCGACCAATCAGTACTGTACAGTCACATGTGGGGTATTGCCACATTCAAGAGAAATTGTTTAACATATTATGGGGCACTTTTTTACCTATTCCCTGTGAAAAAATAGAAAATCTGAGGTGCTCACCAAACATCCAGTTACATTTCTTGAGGGATATAGTTTCCAAAATGGGGGATCTCCACTGTTTAGACACATCAGGGGCTCTCCAAGCACTACATGACGTGTGCTAATGATTACAGCTAATTTTGCATTTAAAATGTCGGATGGCGCTCCTACTGTTCTGAGCCCTGCCGTGCGCCCAACAAGTAGATTTCCACCACATATGGGGTATCAGTGTAGAAATTGCGCAACAAATTTTATGGCGCATTTTCTCTTGTTACCCTTGGGATATTGCAACATTTGGGGCTAGAATAAAGGTTTTTGGGGAAAAATCGGTATTCCTTACCGGTAATTAGATTTTCCAGAGCCACGACAACACCCAGGAAAGAGAGCCCACAAATCCCGAAGGACAGGAAACCTACAGCTTTAAAAGGTGGGGCCTCTCTATATGCTTTAGTGGTTTACAGAGCATGAGAGGACATCCATTTAGTTAGTATGACACATATTTGTACACATATTTAAGAAACGATAACATTACTTCCGACATATGTATAGCATTGCCATATCCATTTTTTTTTTGTTTTGTGACACTGGTAACAAAAGACCCAACACCAAAGTAGTTAAGAACAGAAATAAGGGAGGGAAAATAGAGGGTGCTGACTCTGAAAAATATAATTACCGATAAGTATTACTGCTTTTTCCCTTCTCCACAACAGCACTCAGGAGATATTAGCAAGGAATCCCCTAGGCCCACCGCCAGTAACACGTTTCTCCCAAAGGAAAGATCATTTGCACCAAGATCCAAATGATATTGCTTAAAAAAGGTTTATGAATAAGACCATGTGGCAACATTACAGATCTGTTCCAGAGATGCGTTAGCTTTCTCAGCCCAAGAGGTGGAAATGACTCTGGTGGAGTGAGCCATTAAGCTCAAGGGCTGATCTTGATCCCCTGCTCTGTATGCCAGCGAGATCCCTGCTTTGACCCATCTGGCTAAGGACCCCTTTGACACCGGCTAGCCTAAATCGGAATCCTGAAAAGAACAAAAAGGGTGGTAGTTTTTCTCAACTCCTTGGTCACCTCTAGGTATCGTAACAGGCATCTCCTAATGTATAGGGTATTAAACTCCCTCTCCTTATCATTTCTGTGGTTATCACAAAAGGAAGGGGACACTATCTCTTGGGAACGGTGACACCTAGAAACTAACATTGGTAAAAAATCTTTGATCTGGTCTAATGATTATCCTGTCCGAAAAGATCTCTGTAAAGGGTTGGTTAATTGAAATAGCCTGTAGCTCCCCTATCCTTCTAGCCAGTGTAAGGGCTACCAAAAGTGTGGTCTTGAGTGTTAGAGTCCTAACTGTGCACCCTGCCAGGGGTTCAAAGGGGGACCTGGTTAAACCCCTCAAGACTAGATTTAGATTCCATGGAGATAAAGGGGGGGAGGTATTGATACAGATTGACCAACATCCTTAAATAATTTTACTACTCAGGGGTGATACGCAACCTTACAGTCAAAAAGCACCCCCAATGCAGAGATGTGGACCTTGAGTGTACTCAGACTCAACCCTATTTCTTGCCCCTTCTGAAGGAACTCAAGGATAGCCAGCCAAGGTACTTGCTGTCTTTTGAATGGATTGATTCCTGAGAAGTCTAAAAACTTCCTCCAAACCATACCATAAATGTTATTAATGATCTGCTTCCTACTCCCCATTAACATGGCTATCAGGCTATCTGAAAAACCTCTAGATCTTAGAAGCTGCCGCTCAAACGCCACGCTGTCAAATGAAGGTTCTTCAGGTTGAGATGTTGGACGAAATCCTGGGATAGTAAGCCTGGGACCTCCAGAAGGACACATGGGTCCTCTATTGACACCAGATGAAGCGCTATGAACCATGACCTTCTGGGCCAAAAGAGGGCTAAGAGAACTGCTTCTGCTCCGTCCATCCGAATCTACCTTAGGACAACCGGAATCAGCGAGATGGGTGGATAGACGTAAACTAGACCCCCCAACCAGTTCTGGAGCAGGTCATCTATCCCATGAGGGGAATCCTTGGGGTTCTTTGTTTTTCTGTTTGTCCTATCGGTAAACAGATCTACACCTGATCTAGGCCTACCCCACCTGAGAGCGATCCTGTTGAATATTTACTGATCTAAAGACCAATCATCCTGATTCAGCTGGGTCTGCCCTCAAGTTTCTTCTACCTTTTAGAACATTTACGGATTCGGCCAGGACAAATATCTTTTCTGCTACTGCCATGAACCTCCTGGACCTCGTGCCCCCTGATTGATTATGTAGGCTACCATTGTCATGTTGTCCAACAAGACTTTCACATGGTGTCCTTCTAGGTCCCTCAAGGCTCCCTTGAGCACCATGTTTATGGTGGACAGCTCTCTTAGAATGGAGGATGCTTTCTTCTATTCTCCTGACCATTCGCCCTGAAGAACCTTCCTTCTAGTTTGAGAACAAACCCCCAGAGGCTTGCGTCTGTTGTTATAATGACTGCGTTCCTTATCGCCCATCGCACGCCTCTGCAGAGCTTGTCTCTTTCCAGCCACCAATGTATCAACTCCCTGGTGAACTGGGAGATTGAAAACTTTCTGTCCAGCCTGTCACTTACCTCCATGTCTCTTAAGATTTCCCAGTGGAGCTTGCAAAAAGGGCTTCTGGTCCAGATAACTGCAGGGACACAGGATGTTAGGAATCCCAGGGCTGACATTGCTCTCCAGAGAGTGGTAACTGGGTTGACTATTAGGGTCTGTACTAATTCCTCTAGTTTTCCTATTTTTTTTTTCCGGAAGGAATGACCTCTGCTGTCTGGAATCCAGTAGAATGCCTAGGAAGATCTGTGTCTGTTTGGGGTCGAGTCTTGATTTTTCAGTATTTACAAGCCAGTCGAGGCCTGCTAAAATATCCGAGACTGATCTATCGCGTCCCTGCAACCTGATCATGAGCTTCCTTCCACTAAGAAGTCGTCTAGGTATGGTACGAAAAGTATATCCTTCTCCCTGATGTGTGCCGACATTTCTGCCACCAGCTTTGTAAACACTCTGGCAGCCATTGAAAGACCAAAGGGTAGGGCTCAAAACTGCAGATGGGTAAGCTGACCCTGAAGATACACTGCTACCCTGAGAAACCTCTGATGCTCTTGCAATAGAGACCTATGGAATAAAAGAGTGATTAAACTATCAACATCTCTACATCTTATTTGGCGGATTGCGCGGGTTTAACCCCTTTTTCTCCTCCTACACTGAAGAATAGAGGCACATGATAATAGGTATCCTTGAGGTCTATAGTTGCCATGAAAAGTTACAGTAGCCTTACTGCCTTGGTGACTGTCTCCATCCTGAAGTGTTTCTGTATTATGAACTGATTGAGGCCCTTCAAATTTATGATGGCTCTGCAAGAGCCATCTGGCTTTTTACTAAAAAAAAGTGGGCTGTAAAACCCCTTTCCTTCTCCTTGCAGAACCAAGATGAACATGGCTTTCTGCAACTTCATCTTCTAATGCTTGCTGGTCCCCCCCCCCTCAAGTTCTAGGTTTTCATGATCTGTCTGGGGAAAGGACAGTAAACTCAAGTTTCAATTCCTTGGCTACTGTGCCAGGAATCTAATGGCTCGCCAAAATCTTCTCACAGGCAGGAAGGAATCTCAACAGCCTCCCACCTACATGGGTCCTGGCATCATTGTCTTCTGGGTTTTCTGAAGGCCCTGGAAAAATAGACCCCCCTTTCTGGATTCCTTTCTTCTGGGTGCCGCCTTCCAGTTCTGACTTCCCTTTTTCAGGTCTCTGGGCTGCCTATTTCTTCTGCCAGGATTGAATGATCTCCTAAAGTCTGGGAGGTTAGCCTTTGGTAATTCCTTCTTGGAATCGGATGCCTTCTCCAGTATTTCATCCAGGCCTTTTCTGAAGAGAACTTCTCCTTCACACGGAACCCCGCAGAGCCTCAACTTAGAGTGGAAGTCTCCCTTCCAGTTCTTCATCCATAAGCCTCTCCTTGGCAGAGTTTGAGAGAGAACAAGTCCGTGCAGTGAGCCTCACAGCATCCGCCTATGCATCAGCCAGAAAATCTGCCACTTTTCTAATAACCGGGAAACTAGACAGCACCTGGTCTCTTAGGCACTTGTCTTTTATCTGCATTTCCAGCTGACCCAGCCACATGCTTAGTGATCTAGTGGTGCACATGGCTGCAATGTTGGGTTTGAAAGCCACTGCCTCCAATTCCCAGGCCCTCTTCAAGAAACTGTCCACTTTCTTTAAGTAATCCTGTGTGGTCAAATGGGAGAGCCATCGTCCTAGATACCTTAAAGACAGTGGCATCAATTTTTTTAATCTTCTGAATCTTGTGAATCAAATGGATATTTTCTTTTAATTTCTGTTGGAATGAAGACCTTTTTATCCGGTCTCTTCCATTCCCGCTTGATCAAAGCTATGATGTTTTTATGGACTGGGAAGCATTTATGCTTGCGTGCCTCCAGCCCCCAAAATTTATGTCCTGAATGAATCTGGGCTCTCTGATGTTCTCAATTCTCATGGTAGCCCTCACCGCTTTTATCAGCCTTCCTGTATCTCCCGTGGCCATCTGTTTTCCTGAAGACATGCCCGGCATAACCTCACTCAAAGATTACTTCACCTCCTCTTTGATTATGGATTTTAAACTCTTTATGAGGGACGGGGACTCCTCCAACAGTGCCTTCTCTGTGCAGGTCTGACAAAACTACTTATTATATGTAGTGACCAGTTTAGATCTACATAGGGCACATTCCCTGTGTTTTGTCTTGGACAGAGACTTCTTAAGCTTATCCTAGACAAAACAGGATAGAACAGACATGCAGACAGTCAACACTGCATCAGGAAACCCCCTGGCCTCACCCACCAAGGAGCCAGAATACCAGGGCCAGAGGTGCAGTGACCTCCATGGTCTCTGCAGCACTCTGGGCATGCGCACTAGCATCTTCTCCACACTTATATGGGGAGTACCGAGCAGCCAGCTGGACAACCCAAAGCACAGCCAGAAATGAAGGCTGGCGCCTGGGTGGAACAGAAACCACAGCAGGCTGCTTGCTCCATCGGCAACGCCGGGTGCTAACACTTTCATAGCCTGAGAATACTAGCCACCAGCTGCTGGCTTTATCTTGGCTGAGTATCAAAATTAGAAGGAACCGCACATTTTTTTTTGTTTTTAATGATTTAAATGATTAAAAAAAAGCCTCATGGGTTCCCTTGTATTTTGATGCACAGCCAAGATAATGCACACAGCTAAGAGCTGCAGCCTGTACCTGTCTGCTTTATCTGCGCTAGGTATCAATATATGGTAAACTCTATATCTTTTATTTATTTATTTATTTATTTTTACACTCCATTAGGGGACACAGACAGTCTCTGTGAGGGTAACCAATCAGAGTCACAGACGCAGTCACAGACGGTGTGAAGGGGAAGCAGAGAATATGCATGATATGTAATGAGCAGACCCAGAAGTAGTGTGACAGTCGTGAGTGCGGAGACTGGTAAGTATGTCCTGCTTTAACCAGTTTACCTTTTTTTTATATTATCTGGCTGATCGAACCCGAACAGGAACTGGAAATACAGGTAAAAGTCTGTGTTCGGGTCTGAGACCCAGACACCTGGTGTTTGGTGCGAACCACAAACTTTACAGTTTAGATTCGCTCATCCCTAATAGCCACCATTGTGTTATCGTTATGTGAGATCACTTTCATACAGTTTTTGCAAAGCATATCACATAATTAGCTGGTGCTATATTTGTGTAGCTAATCTAGAATTGGATGAACACAGGTTTGTGAATGCACCAAAACCTGATTTTTTTCGTTTTTATGTTACAGAAAAAAAAACACACTTGGATTGCCTACAGCTGATTATATATTAGGGCTTTTTGATAGACTTAAAGTAGAATTCCCTCTAAGGTTCAAATGAACTACTCCAGTGCTAAGGGCAAAGATATGTCTGGCATCAATTATATGTGATAAGAGAACATATTTCAGCTGTCAAGTTGACAACTTATTTTTGTCTTGTTACAAATAAAAATCTTACGAAGGCTGACTGTGGGTCCTTCTTACTGCATTGTGTCATATTGTGCATTCCATTTCTTTGTATAAAGGTTATGTACAGTATAATATATACCGTGTATATATATATATATATATATATATACATTTATATCTTTATATCTAATATATAAAGCTGAATGTGTGTATGTGTGTGTGTGTGTATGTGTGTATGTCCGGGATTGGCATCTGTACCATCGCAGCTACAGCCACAAAATTTTGCACACTCACACGTCTGGACCCCAAGAGCGTCATAGGCTATGTTGTGAGGCAACATTTTTATCCCACGCGTTTCCAATTTATCAATCAATTTTGCTCCTATCCACATAATAGGGAAAAAGTGAAACGAAAAGTGTTGGAGGCAAATTGACAGCTGCCAGATGTGAACAAGGGGGACTTAAAAATGAGAGCGATGGTGCCAAAGAGTATATACTGTACAGTTGCTAAGGTTGGGCCCCGACATGGGATACTCACCACACTCGGGGATATGAACACACACACAA
The DNA here is from genome assembly GCF_048569485.1 of Anomaloglossus baeobatrachus. Taxonomy (NCBI): domain Eukaryota; kingdom Metazoa; phylum Chordata; class Amphibia; order Anura; family Aromobatidae; genus Anomaloglossus; species Anomaloglossus baeobatrachus. The sequence goes on along the minus strand of NC_134353.1, from coordinate 343,784,152 downwards.
AATACGCCACACACTACCACGCACTTGAACACATATACCACCCTCAGCACACATTTCACCACACATACACCAACCTTGCCACATAATCGCCCTAAAACACACACAAGTCTGGTATTATCCTTCAACAATAAAAATCTGATTAATAAACAGCCAAACTACAAGAACAACAAATGTACCACATAGGAAATACGGCAGCTGTCAGTCACATGACCTGTCTATTATGTGTTTGTGTGAGATAATATATACTGTCCGGGGGGAGGGCTTTCTGTTGCCTGGGGATTTATCAGGCTGCCAATAGCAACCAATCACAGCTCAGCTTCTATTTTGCTACAGTTTATTAATCTGAGCTCTGATTGGTTAATATAGGCAACAAAGGACATTCTGTCACGCTCCCCGGGTCCCCTGCCTCGCTCCCCGGCTCACCTGCCATGCTCCCCGGCTTCCCTGCCTCGCTCCCCGGCTCCTCTATCAGGCGTCCCCCGCTCCACAGCCTCCAGCCCCCATCACCTGCGCTCCCCAGGCGGCTCGGTCCCCGCTCCCGGCGCCCGTCGGCAGCTCTGCTCCAGGCCGGCTCCCCTGCCTCCTGTTCACCGCTCCCTGCCCTGGCTTCTGGCACCCGGGCCTCGTGCATGCGCATTAGGGCGCGTGCGCGGTCATTGACCCTTTCTTAAAGGGCCAGTGTCCTACAACAGGATATTGAAGGATCAGGTACTGGGTATATAGGGGGATCCTTTCCAAGTGGGTGGGGCCTGTTCTTCGTGTTTTCTAAGCTAGGAGTCAGGTCTCCTTGTGTCTGTGATATACTCACCTATCTCTCTCGTAGAGCCGACCCTGCCTCGCCAACCGGTCCTGACGATACCCGAACCCCGAACGGTGACGGCCTGCCATCCCGTCAGCTCCTGCCATCTCTGATCCCTGTGGTGACCCGTCTTCTCGCTCCATTGGTTCCGGACTCTGCCTGACGACATCTCGGCCTCCGAACCTGAGCTCCGTCACCCGGACTACCATCAGAGACCCCGTGGTCCCAGGGACTTCTTTACTCCACTCCTCTAAACGGACTATCCTGCTAGTGCTCCGGCTACCGGGCACCTTGCCATCGGTGAGGTGTTCAGCCCAGTGGATCCACCTCCTGGGTCTGCCCGTCCACCTGGCCCTAACAGTAAGAACAGGCCATGGATCCCGCCGAAGCACTAGCGGCCTTGCAGCAGGAACTCACACGCCAGCGCGAGACTCAGTCCCGCATGCTGAACTTCATGTCTTCTGTGGATACCCGCCTGAACACGCTACAAGCGACGGCCACATCCTTGGCATCTCAGGTTTCCACTGTACAATCCACGGCCACAGCTCCCGTGGCAGCCTCCTCGGATGCTTCCAGACTTCGTTTGGCTTCACCACCCCGGTACGCCGGAGATCCCAAGACCTGCAGGGGATTCCTAAACCAGTGCTCCCTTCATTTCAAGCTGCTTCCGCACTTGTTTGCCTCCGACCAAGCCAAGGTGGCGTTTGTGATGTCACATCTAGAGGGTGAGGCACTGGCCTGGATGAACCCCTTGTGGGAAAAGGAGGACCCTGTGACTACCAACATCCAGGACTTCCTGCAGGCATTCAGAAACACCTTTGACGAACCTGGACGTGCCGCTGCATCCGCCTCATCACTCCTCAGGCTACGTCAGGGGACTACGACGGTAGGGCAGTATGCCATCTGCTTCCGCACTTTGGCCTCAGAATTGGGGTGGAACAATGAAGCCCTCACCGCCGCCTTCTGGGAAGGACTCTCCAGCCGTATTAAGGACGAGCTGGCAGGCCGCGATGTTCCTTCCACCCTGGATGCCCTGATCGCACTAGCTACCCGCGTGGACCTCAGATTCCAGGAACGATCCAAAGAGGTGTCCCGTGAGAGACGTCCGATACGGCATTCCTCTCCTCCGCAGAAGCCCGCCGTACTTCAGTCAGCGTCGTCTGGTGTCTCTGTCCACAAGCCCATGCAGATTGACCGTTTGCGGCAGTCCGAACAACGCCGAGCAGAACGGCTCGCCAAGGGCCTCTGCTTCTACTGTGGAGAGGGCACACACCTTCTACGCTCCTGTCCAGAGAGGCCGGGAAACTCCAAAGCCTAGGGTTGGTAGGAGAGGCCACCCTAGGTGCTGGGACTCTCTCAGACCCGGTTACGTGGACTGTTCAAGTGACAACGGGAGAGACGCGGTTCACGGCCGAGGCGTACCTCGATTCCGGGGCAGCAGGCAATTTCATCCAGCAGGCCACGGTGGACAAGTACCAGGTGCCTGTTACTCCACTCGACAAACCCCTCGTGATTGCCTCTGTAGATGGGAGACCCCTCTCTGACACCATCTCGTGGATCACCAAGCCGGTGGAACTACGTATCGGTGCCCTGCACACCGAGAACATCGCTCTCTACGTCCTCCCACACATGTCCCATCAAATCCTGCTGGGACTCCCCTGGTTACGGACACACGAACCGTCAGTCAGCTGGGGTACTGGTGAAATCACCCGATGGGGCTCCTCTTGCCACGAGAATTGTTTGAAGACTATACAGCCCATCCGACGACCTCCGGTTCCGGAGTCTCTACCGGGACTGCCCTCGGCCTATTGGTCCTTGGCGGATGTCTTTGATAAAAAGGAGTCAGAGGTACTGCCGCCACATCGTCCTTATGACTGTGCCATCGCCCTACTTCCGGGAACTACACCACCTCGAGGACGGATATATCCGCTGTCTCCAGCTGAAACTAGGGCCATGTCTGCCTACATCACGGAGAACCTAGCAAGGGGATTCATTCGGAGGTCCTCCTCTCCTGCTGGAGCAGGCTTCTTCTTCGTTAAGAAGAAAGAGGGCGATCTACGCCCATGCATTGACTACCGGGGATTGAACCAAATCACCGTGAAAAATAAATACCCCCTGCCGCTCATCCCCGAATTGTTTGATCGGCTTAGAGGAGCTCGTGTGTTTACCAAGTTGGATCTTCGAGGTGCCTACAACCTGGTCCGCATCCGCTCTGGGGGCGAATGGAAGACCGCATTCAATACTCGCGATGGGCACTATGAATACTGTGTGATGCCCTTCGGCCTCTGTTACGCACCAGCAGTGTTTCAGGAATTGGTGAACGACGTGTTCCGGGACCTTCTCTACGTCTGTGTGGTGGTGTATCTTGACGATATCCTGGTCTTCTCTCCGGACCTCCAGACCCACAGAGAGAACGTGCAGCTGGTACTACAAAGACTGAGAGAGAATCGCCTGTACGCCAAGTACGAGAAGTGTGTATTCGAGCAGTCTTCTCTTCCCTTCTTGGGGTACGTAATCTCCGATACCAGTCTGCAGATGGACCCGGAGAAGGTCTCTTCCATTCTCAACTGGCCTCCATCTTCCGGACTGAAGGCAATCCAACGCTTTCTGGGATTCGCAAACTATTATCGTCAGTTCATCCCTCACTTCTCTGCTCTGACTGCACCTCTCTCCGCCTTGACCAAAAAGGGGGCTAATCCAAAGGACTGGTCACCTGCGGCCGACGCCGCATTTGGCTCCCTGAAACAGGCATTTGCTTCTTCCCCTGTGCTCCATCGTCCTGAGTTAAACCGACAGTTTACCTTGGAGGTGGATGCCTCCTCCTCGGGAGCCGGAGCAGTGCTCATGCAGAAGTCCTCCTCCGGGAAGATGGTTACTTGCGGTTTCTTCTCCAAGAGCTTCTCAGCGCCTGAACGCAACTACACCATCGGTGACCGAGAGCTATTGGCAGTCAAACTGGCTCTGGAGGAATGGCGCTACCTTCTGGAGGGAGCAGTGTACCCCGTGATCATTTACACGGACCACAAGAACCTGGAATACCTGCGGTCCGCTCAGCGACTGAACCCACGGCAGGCCAGGTGGTCCTTGTTCTTTGCCAGGTTCGATTTCCAGCTCCATTTTCGACCCGCGGACAAGAATGTAAGAGCAGATGCCTTGTCCAGGTCATTCATGCCCATGGAGCAGGAGGAGGAGACATCCCAGCCCATTATCTGTCCTAGTAAGATCATTCCGGTGGCTCCTGTCACCCTGGCCCAGATACCACCTGGGAAGACCTATGTCTCTGAGACTGACAGGAAAAAAGTGTTGCACTGGGGCCATGCCTCGAAAATAGCCGGCCATGCTGGTCAGAAGAAAACATGGAATACGATTGTACGTCACTACTGGTGGCCATCCCTTCGCACGGACGTCGCTTCTTTTGTCTCAGCCTGCTCCTCTTGTGCCAGGAACAAGACGCCCAAACACCTGCCATATGGTCGTCTTCTGCCTCTGCCTATACCCTCCGTTCCGTGGCAACACATTGCGATGGACTTTATTATGGACTTGCCCCTGTCCTCCGGACACACAGTCATATGGGTCGTGGTGGATCGATTCTCCAAAATGGCTCATTTCGTCCCTATGGCTGGACTGCCCTCTGCCCAGGAACTCGCTGACGCTTACATACAGCACATCTTCCGGTTGCATGGCTTTCCATCACACATTGTGTCCGACAGAGGAACTCAGTTTACCTCCCGCTTCTGGAGGGCTCTCTGCAAACATCTGGGAGTGACTCTGGACTTTTCTTCAGCCTACCATCCTCAGTCGAATGGCCAAGTGGAACGAGTCAATCAGATCTTGACCTCCTTCTTACGTCACTACGTCAACGCCCATCACGACGACTGGTCCACGCTTCTTCCTTGGGCTGAATTCTCCCATAACCACCACGTCAGTGAGTCCTCCTCCAGCTCTCCCTTCCATGTCGTTTACGGTCTTCAGCCTTTCGTCCCATTACCTGTATCCTCTTCCTCGGATGTCCCTGCTGCTGATGCTGTAGTCCGTGACTTTTCTACAATTTGGGACTCTGTCAAGACGTCCCTTGGACGTGCTTCCCTGTGGATGAAGAGACACGCAGACAAGAGGCATCTGGATCCCCCGTGTTTCTCTCCAGGAGATCTGGTCTGGCTTGCTTCCAAGTACGTCCGATTGAAGCTGCCATCATACAAGCTGGGTCCTCGCTACATCGGGCCGTTTAAGGTCATCAGCAAAATAAATGAGGTCTCCTACAAGCTGCAGCTCCCGGCCACGATGAGAATACCCAACTCCTTCCACGTCTCCCTGCTCAAGCCGGTTGTCCTTGGTCCCTTCTCCGCTGCTGCCAGTTCTGCTCCTCCTCCTATTGCTGATGATGACATCTATGCGGTAAGGGATATCGTGGCCATGAAAACCGTACGAGGCCGACAGTTCTTCCTGGTGGACTGGGCAGGGTATGGTCCTGAGGATAGGTCCTGGGAACCCCGGGAGAATGTGGGTACTCCTCTGATACGTGCCTTCCTGTCCCGGTTACGGGGAGGTGGCGTGGGGGGGGTACTGTCACGCTCCCCGGGTCCCCTGCCTCGCTCCCCGGCTCACCTGCCACGCTCCCCGGCTTCCCTGCCTCGCTCCCCGGCTCCTCTATCAGGCGTCCCCCGCTCCACAGCCTCCAGCCCCCATCACCTGCGCTCCCCAGGCGGCTCGGTCCCCGCTCCCGGCGCCCGTCGGCAGCTCTGCTCCAGGCCGGCTCCCCTGCCTCCTGTTCACCGCTCCCTGCCCTGGCTTCTGGCACCCGGGCCTCGCGCATGCGCATTAGGGCGCGCGGTCATTGACCCTTTCTTAAAGGGCCAGTGTCCTCCAACAGGATATTGAAGGATCAGGTACTGGGTATATAGGGGGATCCTTTCCAAGTGGGCGGGGCCTGTTATTCGTGTTTTCTAAGCTAGGAGTCAGGTCTCCTTGTGTCTGTGATATACTCACCTATCTCTCTCGTAGAGCCGACCCTGCCTCGCCAACCGGTCCTGACGATACCCGAACCCCGAACGGTGACGGCCTGCCATCCCGTCAGCTCCTGCCATCTCCGATCCCTGTGGTGACCCGTCTTCTCGCTCCATTGGTTCCGGACTCTGCCTGACGACATCTCGGCCTCCGAACCTGAGCTCCGTCACCCGGACTACCATCAGAGACCCCATGGTCCCAGGGACTTCTTTACTCCACTCCTCTAAACGGACTGTCCTGCTAGTGCTCCGGCTACCGGGCACCTTGCCATCGGTGAGGTGTTCAGCCCAGTGGATCCACCTCCTGGGTCTGCCCGTCCACCTGGCCCTAACACATTCTCAGTAAAACAAAGCTTGTGTGAGGTAATAGGATGTCAGTTAGGGTGTGTTGGTGGAAAGGCTGATGTCAGTCGCATTACCTCTATGTGAGAGGATATAGAAACTGTCAGACTATTTTTACCACAATAGTGCCTCATAAGAAAAGGAATTCCTTGGCACGAATGTCAGCTGATTCGAAAAGAAAAGCTGCATTACGGGCCAATGACAAATGTGAAGACCGAGAAACAAGGCTGACACACATTAGAACAGTAGCTGCTTCCTCAAGAGCCAATGAACTTTCTGAGGAGAGAGAAGTGAGGCTTGCACACATGAAAAGAAGAGCTGCTTCCTCAAGAGCCAATGAACTTTCTGAGGAGAGGGAAGCGAGGCTTGCAGACAAGAGAACAAGAACTGCTTCCTCAAGAGCCAATGAACTTTCTGAGGAGAGGGAAGCGAGGCTTGCAAATAAGAGAAGAAGAGCTGCTTCCTCAAGTGCCAATGAGTCATCTCAGCAGAGAGAAGGCCAGCTTGTCACTAAGAGAATTGCCACCAGGGCACAGGAAATGGTTGGAGATTTGAAACATGCTGCCTTTTGTTACCAGTCAGACATAAATTATCAGGATCATCCTAAAGTTCAGATAGTAAAAATGAATGTGGTCTGCATGTACTGGAGTGCCCTGAAATGGAAAGATGATCTGCCAGGTTTATGCTGTGCAAATGGCAAGATAAAATTTCCACCTCTCCTGTCACCACCAGATCCCCATGACAGGTACCAGTACAATATCAAAGCATTTCTTGGACAACATTAGGAAGTACAACTCCTGCTTCCAAATGACATCATTTGGTTCAACAAAAGAATGTTTATCAAAAGGCTCTCGAATAAGGAGTAGAAGAATACTTCACATTACTTGGCCAATTTAGTTAAATCTGTGTGAAATATCTGTGGTGTTGAAATATATGTTGTGAAATGCTTCTATTAGCTTAGTTTTTGCCTTTTAATAATTACATTTCTATCTATTTGTTTTATGGTTTTGTGTGCAGAATACATTTTTGTTAATACATTCTATTTTGTTAACAGCAGTTATTAACCCGGGCGAAGCCGGGTAGTACAGCTAGTACTGTATATATCTACAACATATACACTGAAGAAAAATTTAAACGCAACACTTGTTTTTGCTCCTATTTTTCATGAACTGAACTCAAAGATCTAAGAATTGTTCAATGTACAACAAAAAAAGTTTGTTTAAAAGAACTGAGAGTCCTCAGTAGTTGATACCTTTAATGGCTAACTGAAAAGATGGTAATAATAGCAAGCTTTCGAGACTACTCAGGTCTCTTCCTCAGGCATGGTATAACACAAAATCATGCCTGATGAAGAGACCTGAGTAGTCTCGAAAGCTTGCTATTATTACCATCTTTTCAGTTAGCCATTAAAAGGTATCAACTACTGAGGACTCTCAGTTCTTTTGAACAAACTTTTTTTTATCTCTACTGGCTAACACGGTGCAAATATATATTTTACCTGTATCAATGTACAACAAGAATTCTTTGGTTATGCAGACTGGTTGTTACAGCAGCCAGCCAGTCTCAGACAATCTTGGAAAAGGGAATGATGGATCTTGAGGTTCCTAGCTGTATGTGATTACATGTGGTCTGCTAGCATGAGGCTGTTGGATGTACTTTCAAACTCTATCAAACACTTTTGGAGACAGCTTGTAGTAGAGAAATACACATTCAATTCACAGGCAACAACTGTGGTGGACTTTCCTGCAGTCAACATGCCAATTGCAAGCACCTTCAAAACTTGTGACATCTGATGATGCAAAAGACAGCCCTCACACAGTTTGCTTAAGACAAAAGATTTAGGACATGGATTACAGGAACCATGTCCTGTGGTCTAATGAGATCAAGATAAACTTATTTGGTTCAGATGGTGTCAAGTGTGTGTGGCAGCAACAAGGTGAGGAGTACGAAGACAAGTATGTCTTGCCTTCAGTCAAGCATGGTGGTGGGAGTGTCATGGTTTAGGACTGCATGTTTTTCATTCTATTTCTGTTCCTATTCTCCTCCCCACCTTGTGGAGATCAGTCAGGTGACCAGGCTGATACCTGAGCACCGTTTTGTGAATTCCAAATCAATTTCTTTCTCTATATATAGCTTATCATTACATATGCTTGTTGTATTTTTGTGATTTGTCCTGAGGAAGGAGGCATAGCATCTGAAGAGCGTGAATAAAATCACCTTTAATATTTCTGTCTGATCCATGAACTCAGCAGTGTTGTGTTAACCCCTTCACTTTTCCATCCACGTAATAATAATATTATTAAATACCTTCAATTAGAAATGTAGCATAGTTCTCTCTCTATAGCCATGTCTCTTACCTCATATGCAGGGCATTCAAGTAGGTTAGGTATCCAAGGTTCTGACCACTCATACATTGACATTAGTTACTAGTGGTTGTAAGCATGGATACCTAAGCTGCAATGCCTTGCACATGAGGCAAGAGATATAGGTAATCAGGAGAATTATACTACATTTCTATTTGGCAGTATTGGCTAAAATTATCATTATTGCACCTATTACATATTGGGATAGGATCTTGGAGATGGGAATAACCCTTTAGGCCTTTCATCATCCTAACAAAATAAAAGGACATTTAAAAAATGATGCATACAGAAAGTAGACATATAATAAATGTTTCTTATTAACTATTTGTGGGGTTTGATCTGCTTTGATAATAACATTTTAAAAATGTATACATTTTCATCAAATGTCAGATATTTTAAAAAATAATTGCAAATTAATCTAAATTTATGATATACATTGTGTTATGAAAAAATCATTCTATGGGTCTCTGTGCACTGGGTAGATGAGTTTCTTAAACAAAATCCGCACCCTCTGGCAGAATTCTCCACCTGCAGCAAAAAAATGCACCCAAAATCCGCATGCGGTTTTACAGCGGTTTGTTGCTTTAGGGAAAAAAAGGCAGTGTACGCACACAATTTTGGATTTCTCATAGATTTTGCTGGGGAATGACTGCATGAACTTTATGAACAAAAACCGCACCTTTTCTGCAGCAAAAAACGCTGCAAATCTGCGGCAAAAAATGCAGTGTGCGTACAGGGCCTAGGACCTCCTTCATATTTCCGTGTTTCCAGTACTCGTGGAAGCCATTTTTTTACGCATTCACACACACCCATTATAATCTATAGGACTGCTAACATGTCCATGTCTTTACAAGGACCTTCTGTTCAAGCAAACTACACAGAGACATGTCAGTTTTTTACTGTCAGCACAGATTACAAGGGCCAATACAAGTCTATGGGTCAAACAGAACACGGATGACTTACATGTGCCATCCATGTGCAATATTTGATTAACATTGCAAAGTATTGGAGAAGCTTTATAATTTCATTTCTTTAGCCATACTTGAAAAACACTGATGACACACTGATGGTAAAAATGGACACACAGATTTGTCCAAAACACTGATACCGGTACCAATTAATCATTTACATGTTTAAGTGTGAAAGAGATCTAAGAACCACTGAGACATATAGAAGCATTTTTATTATTATTATAATTATTATGATTATTATTTATCATTATAGCGCCATTTATTCCATGGCGCTTTACATGTGAAAGGGGTATACATAATAGAGACAAGTACAATAATCATAAACAATACAAGGCACAGACAGGTACAGGAGGAGAGAGGTCCCTGCCCACGAGGGCTCACAATCTACAAGGGATGGGTGAGGATACAGTAGGTGAGGGTAGAGATGGTTGTGCGGTGCTATATCAGACTGAGGGTTTCAGCAGGTACTAGACTTTTCGGAAGAAGTGGGTCTTCAGATTCCTTTTGAAGCTTGTCAAGGTGGGTGAGAGTCTGATATGTTGTGGCAGAGTATTCCAGAGTATGGGGGAGGCGCGGGAGAAATCATGGATGTGATGGTGGGAAGAGGAGATGAGAGGGGAGCAGAGAAGGAGATCTTGTGAGGAACGAAGGCTACGTGCAGGTAAGTACCGGGAGACTATGTCACAAATGTATGGAGGAGACAGGTTGTGGATAGCTTTGTACGCCATGGTTAGGGTTTTGAACTGGAGTCATTGGGCAATGGGAAGCCAGTGAAGGGATTGGCAGAGAAGAGAGGTCGGGAAGTAGTGGGGGGACAGTTGGATTAGCCGGGCAGCATAGTTTAGAATAGATTGTAGGGGTGAGAGACTGTTAAGCTGGCTTTACACGCTGCAATGTATCTTACGATGTGTCGGCGGGGTCACGTCATAAGTGACGCACATCCGGCATCGCAAGGTACATTGCAGTGTGTGACAGGTACGTGCGATTGCGATTGAACGGTAAAACGTTCATCGCACGCACGTCGTTCATTCCTCATGGATTGAACGTCAGATTGTTCATCGTACCCGGGGTAGCACATATCGCAGTGTGTGACACCCCGGGAACGATGAGCAGATCTTACCTGCGTCCTGCGGCTCCCGGCCGGTAATACGGAAGGAAGGAGGTGGGCGGGATGTTTACGTCCCGCTCAGCTCCGCCCCTCCACATCTATTGGCCACCTGCCGCGTGACGTCAATGTGACGCCGAACGTCCCTCCCACTCCAGGAAGTGGATGTTCGCCACCCACATCGAGGTCGTATGGACGGGTAAGTACGTGTGACGGGAGTTAATTGTTTGTGCGGCACATTCAGCAAATTGAACGTGCCGCACATACGATGGGGGTCACATCGATATCGTATGCGAAATTGCAACGTGTAAAGCTGGCTTTAGAAGGGAGGCCAGAAAGCAGGAGGTTGCAATAATCCAGGCATTTCAAGGTTATTACCACATAAAGTGACAAGTGTCAGATTTTGAAGATTTTACCTTGTCAGGAAAGTGAAAACAGGATATGATGAGATGGGTTAAGCAAGTTTGGCGAGTGTTTCTTTTGCCACTTAAAAAAAATAAAATAAAATAAAACCACAGACATCATTTTAATTGTTATATTTGTTTTTGTGCCAACGAAGCTATAGGAGTCAAGAGTAAATTTATTAGTATTTGAATTATGTTATGAATATCTCTTTATTGATATAAATAATATAATGATTGATATAAATAAAAGTAAGTTGTGCACTCATATAAAGAATTTACATGCCAACAGGGTGATACAAAAAAAAATAAATAAAGGAATAAAGAAATAATTTTCTTGACTCTCCGCCAGGATCTCTTACCACAATATCGTTCTTTTGGGGCTAATTTAAGTGTTTATGTAGAGTTTAATTTGTGAATGGTTTATAGCAAGAGAATAGACAGATTTACCCTTTATCTGCATCATAAAGCATAATATGATACAGTACTACATCTATATTCACATTGAGTTACATCAATAAGAAGGTGTTTTATTCTTTGGAATCATGCTGCTGTTGGATTTAATGAAGTATTTCAGTATAACAAATCTCATTTATGGTGTATTCCCACTAGAAATCTTAGATACCTTATGCCTGGCTAATGAAGCACAAGAGTTTGGCTCCATCAAGTGGAATTTCAATAATGCCCGCAATGCATAATGGAACACATAAAACCCTTACCCAGCTTTATTTCCTAAATACTGTATAATTTTGTCACTATAGTTAAAATTGCAGAAGGAAATGATATCACTTTACCTTCCCCCTTTCATTAGCTCTAGGATTTAAATTCAAGCATTTCTCCAATGTTCCTATAATTACTATGTGATATAATGAACTAATTAAGCAGCAGTGTTTAATAGTATGTTCATTTCTTTGTAGACATATGTTAGGGCTGAACCATTGCAGTTTGACGATTTACATAAGAAATGGTTCAGAATGATACTATTGTAATGTTCCAATTTGCACATCACATTGTATGACAGTCATTTACAAAGTACTACCTTCCATTTCATGAGCTTGAAGAGCATGGATTCTGCTCCTTTACCCTCTTTTCAAGTTAACGTCATATATTTTATTAATACTTACACATTTCTTGGTCCCAATGCAAATTCCATGACTGTTCACTTACTGCATTGATTGCATATTAATACTAGGGATTGTTGATTTGATTTGCTGTGTTCAATAATTAAAATACATTTGTTTAATTTCCATTATAATTTTTAGAATTTGCTCATCTATTTAGTAGAGAATTGATTTGTCAGGATGGAGATTACAAGTGAATCGATGACAAAAGAGAATATTATATTTTTCAAACATTTGCCACTGTGATTAAGGTGGGGAAGATTAAAATGTGTCAGGTTTAAGATTAAAATTGAATCTATATCACTGGTCACACAATAGACTGAAGAGTATAGGAAATATGTCAGTTGCTGACTTTCATTTATTTTGTAATATGGTTTTGAAAACAAGTCAAATTTTTCTTAAATATCCTTTGCAAATGAAGTTGTAATTGATATAGGGTAATAAAAACAAACAATGCTTTTCCCTAACATCCCAAAGTAGTTGCAGTGTCTGTCAGTGTCACGCTGGGTGAGAGTCGACACCCGGTGAGCAGCACAGCACAAGGGAAAACCCGTCAAAAAGTACAATGGAATGCCCGGGCGATAGGGAGATGAAAGATGGGGTCGTCACCTCCTATACTCACGAGAGTCTGATCCCTGCACTCCCTAACATCCCTAGATGGGTCCTCTCCCCATTCACTATGCGGTACCTAGGCCCTCGCTGGCCCTGAACTCACTCTGACAAGTGTGAAGGCCAGTAAGATGCTAATCCCACTATTGCAATAAAACAACAAAAGGTAAGAGAAATAGGTGGGGAAATACAGAACAAATATCACTCCTCACTTTCTCGATTAAGAAGCTTCTTAGCTGTAACAGAAACGAGCACCTCAGCTTCTGCAGAGACAGGTTCCTTCAAAGTGGTCAGTGTAGATGAACATTAACTGCCTTGGAATGAAGTATGGAGTAGGTAAATATAGCAGAAGGGAGTGATAATAAGATGCCTCATCTGTGATTAAGGCTTTGTGTAATCTCAGTCAGAAGGAAAATGGTCCTTAACCCCTTCAGTATCAAATGAAAGTAAATCCACTCCAATACAAAATAACAGTCAAGTAGGCTCCACAGAGGACCTTCGATCAAATAATCATTGAAACCTCCGGATCTCAGATAACATACAGATGGACATTCTGGTGACAGTCAGCTTGTACATTTTATATGAGCATTATTGCTGTTCTTATATGTAGGCATAGGGGGATCATTCCCTATATCATTGGCTCAGTGCCAAGTGGGTCTTTGGCTGGTGATCACAAGTGTCTGCAGTCTTAGAAAAGTTATTGTCTGAGCCTAATTAGGCATTTGTAATTAGGCTTAATAAAAGTAAGACACTGGGACATGTGGAAGAATTGTGGTTAGTAAATGGGGTTTTGGCTGTACCAAGCTCATAGTGACTGGCATGGGTGGTTCTCAGTTTTTTAATGGGCTTGTCTTGTCATCTTTCAGAAAAAATCCTTTTATATGCTGAAATTGCTATAAAAGCATAATCTGAGTGTTACTTACCTTCCACTCGTCCAGTGCCAGTTCTCCACTGCAGCCATAATTTCTGCTGTTTATCAGCAGCGCTGACATCATGTCGACCACTCTGCAGCTGGTCAGTGAGCTCATCTGCTCTGCCCACGTAGATGGCAAAAGTCGTTAAACTCGCTGAATGGCTACAGCACTGTTGGCCTGACGTCAATGCTGGAGACAAATATCAGAGACCCCGCTACAGCAGAGTGGCTTCCTAAAACCTGTGAACAGTAAGAAATATTCAACTTGTTTTCTTATAGCTACATCAACCTATGACAAAAAAAAGTTTTCTGAAAGAGTATGTTTGGAGACTGACTAGACAGTTGGATACACTAAAAACTTTACTTCCATTTAAATAAAAGTAAAGATGAACAGATTGATCCACATTGGATAGATTTTTTTGTCTTATTTCATGAAATATTGAGATCCATGGAAGTTCTATGTGATTGAAGTAGTTGAATCATAGAGAATATATGTTATTTTCAGAAAAGAATGGCTGATGTCATTTCATAATCATAAAGGAGGCTAATGGCTTTAGTTATGACAGCGCGGGCTTCTCAATAATACCTTGCGGCAATCTGATCACATGGCGTCACACAGAATAAGGTGGGCTATCACAGTATCAAAGTATAAAACATAGGAGAAGTCAAAGAATGTCATTTTATGCTTGTGGTCTGCAGGGTTATAGGCACTCAGAGTACACAGAATAGGGATAGAAAAAGGTTTAATGTTATTGTGATGCACTACTTCAGTGCTGATATGCCAGATTGGAAGTGGGAGAGATCGTCACTGTCAGTGAATAGAAATTCACGATTCAAGTGATATACAGACGACTGTTTTTACAGTCTTATGATCACCACTTAGTATGTGGCTATGAATTAATACATAAGTGATATACTGCAGTGACAACAACTTAATACACAGTGCCAGCAAGCATGGTGTGTACCAAACCGCTCCTAGCAAATTTTGCAACTAAATCCAAATTCTGAATTTAAGGCTTGTGTTTAGCATGATGCTTGTATTTTGAGACATGATTTTTTTTATTTTTTAAAATAAATCTCCCTAATCCTTAAACTTAAACACAGGTAGTAACCTAAAAATGTGTGGGCATTGTTTAAATATGTTTTTCAGCCCACTTTATTGCTCCAATAGTCCAATATTAGACTCATACATTTGAAATCTGAATACAGCATCCAGTTGCAGATGTTTGCTTTTGGGAAATGATTGTTTCTAGATTTTCTGGCCCTATCTGATTTTTTTAAAGGTATTTGGCCTTTTTTGTTCTTTAACCTTTTTTTTTATAGATTGTCTCTTTTTTTTTGGAACACCTACTTTTTTTGTGTATTCTAGATACCGTACATGCCATGACCACATTGTCATTGTCACATGTTTATTACTGATCTTCATCCGGCATGTAGCATCTTTACAGTCTAGTATTTTAGATTTCAATAAATTACTTTCCATTTTGTTTGAAGAGGGATCATCATAAATAAAAAAAATAGATACAAAAATAATTATAAAAAATATACAAATACTATACAACTGTTTGACTAATTGCATTTAACCAGTGTAGGCACCGCAATACTCCTGGTTGCTGCCGAAAATTACTTTTTGTGCATGTACTTAAGTAGCAACCACTTCAATTAGGGTTAGACTTTTCTTGTCAAGTGTGAGGTAATTTAACCCCTTAAGGACCAGATGGTTTTTAGTTTCTGCGCTTTCAATTTTTACTCTCCTTCTTCCAAAATCCATGACTTTATTACTTTTCCATTTACATACTTTTTCATTGCTTAAACTTAAGATGCATTTTGAACATAAAGACACTGCTAAATAAAGTTTAAACATACAAACACTATGAAAAAAGGAAAAAAAAGAAAACAAATATAATTATTTATATCAAAACTAAAATAGTAATATTTAATATAATTATAGCGGGTTTATACTATTTATAGCTAAAATAGCAATAATTTAATATTTTTTATTAATTTAATTGTCGGACTGTGTGTGTGTGTGTAAAGGGACATATCATTCCATTATTTTTATGTCATAAACGCATGCGTTTATGTAGTCCAAAATGCATGTTTTCTGCACCTAAAAAGCATGTAAAACGCTGGAATTTTGATGTTGCTTGCTTTTTGCAACTTCTCATTGACTTCTCATTGACTTCAATGTTAGCAAAACGCAGCCCAGATGGCAAAAACAATTGACATGCTGCTTCTTTGAATGCTGAGTTTTTGCCCAAAATTATGAAAATTAAACGCAGCGTTTTGAACAGCAAAGTGCGCACAAGAAATCCCTATTTTCCATAGACTTTGCTGGAAAATCAAAACACAAGCATTTTGGCATGAAAACGCTGCAGTTCAAAACGCAGCTGAAACGCAAGTAAAAACGCAAAGTGCGGACATAGCCTTAATGTTGTGCTGAAGCAGCATGTGTGTGCAGTCCCCTCACCTATGATCCGCTGCCACGCCACTGCATCCCTCGGTTCCACTCTCAACGTTGTGCTGGCAGGCACAACGCTGAAGCAGCATGTGTGTGCGGTCCCCTCACCTGCGATCCGCCGCCGAGTTAATCCAGGTCAGAGTCCACACCACCACAGTCCTTAGTCTTGCTGGGGTAATAAACAAAGCCTCCGTCGGTAGCTTGGTCCTTTGATTGTGCTGCTGCACTGACCGCCTGCTCCGTAACAGGAGCTAAAGGACCAAATTCAAACCATAAAAATGGCAGTAATCCGGGCGCTGCACAGACCCAAGAAACAGTGATAAGGACGTTTAACCTTTTAATTGCACAATGAGTTTCCAGGAGGGTATGTCCCCTTCATCAGGTGCTGAATGGGCAATGTTTAGTCCGCTTTATATAGACATATATTCATGATAAAAGAGTAATCATTAAAGATAAAAAAACAATCTTTGTCACACTCAATTGAATAGTTTAAAAAAGGTTAAAAAAGTTACTTCCAAACATATATAAAGAGCCAAAGAAGGATGTATAAAAAACTAAAAAAAAAAGGCTTGGGTCTGTGCAGTTCCTGGATTACCGCTATTTTTGGACCTTGAATTTTTACTTTTGAATGATACCATCTATTTTATCATGTAAGGAAAAAATTCTAAGTGTGGCAAAATGGCAAACAAGTACAATTCAGCAATTTCTTTTTTTATTTACAGTGTTGATTTGACCATAAAAATGACCTGGCAATATGATTCTCTATGTCAGTGCAATTACAAGGATACCCAAATTTCTTCATTTATTTTTGTGTAAGTGGTAAAAAAAATTCTGAAATTTGTCAACATTTTTTTTAGTATTTTTCGCCATTTTCTGAGAGGTCTAACGGTTAAAATTTTCGGGATACAGAGCTGTGTATAGTTTCTTTTTTCCATCATGAGTTGATGTTAAAAGTTATATTATTTGGGGGAAAATAAGATGTTTTGATCTCCTATTATTATTAATATATTTTTTATTACATTTTTTGTGTTGTGGCAGATGCTGAAAAACGCAATTCTGATTTTTTTCTCATTACGACATTTACCAGTCAGATTAATTTATTTTATATTTTGATAGACTAGACTTTTATTAGAGCAGTAATATCAAATATGTGTATTTTTTTCTTAATTTTTAATCGGGTATAATGGTGGTGATTTGAACTTTTATATTTTTTTTTTATGATTTTTGAAAACTTTTATTTTACTTTTCATTGTGTTTGTTAGTCTCTTGAATCATGTGTTTGCTTGTGCTGTATACAGGAATGGCACAGTATTGTTGTATATAGCAAACATCATAGTTTCCTATGAACCTAAGCCACTGGCTGGCTTTCAGAGGAGTAATGTGATGACAGGCACATAGGTCTTCATCAGACCCCCGGCCATCTTGCCAACTTATCAAGTGTTGACGAGCAGTTAGAAGAGTGCTACCCCCTTGCTGACATGATGAACATACTGATGTCACAGACTGACAACGACATTTAACAACCCCTTCAAGATTGATGACATACTGGTACGTCATCGGTCATGTTGCAGTAATCACTGCCAGCTGCTGTGGTAAGCTGGCAGTGATCCCTTCACATGTGTGCTCATTTCAACAGCAGCCATGTGGAGCTAACAGGTGTGGGTGGATCCGTGATCCACCCAGGCCTGCTTGCCACTTAGAATGCACTGTCAAAATGGGATTTAAATGGCTGCGACAGGGATCGCAAAGTTCCCCACTGCCATCGGAGTCCCGTGACGTGTGGCGTGATCACAGGGAGCCAATGGTTGCCATGTTAGCTCATATCATTTTATGATCCCTGATGTGACCATGACGTACTTCCTGTAAGAGCCTACAGAGCGGCGGGTCTTAAAGAAACAGTGCATTTGTGCAGCTCTGATCAACAGAAATCATGATTAAGACTATGTGTCAAAACGCGCAGTTCTGTGGGGTTCCTCTCTATGTCCCCTATGCTCTTCTAGCTGACCGCTTTGTACACCACTTATTTTTAACGGATTTTTCAAATAAAAGAAACATTTTTTTTAATTGCAACTTGAGGACTGCGCTGGACTTTTTTTCATCCTGAATATGAGACTGGCAGCCTAGCCTTCCATGCGCGGATCCACATATACAGCGGATTACAGCAACTCGGTGAGCTGATTTTCTCATTTATTGAAAATAAAACAGTTAAAAAAAATAAAAAATATACTCATATTTGATATCACCACATTCAGAAATATCCAATCTATCAAAATATAAATTCAATTAATCTGATCGCTACAAATGCCAAAATTACATTTGTTGGTCGACTAGCTGCAAAATATATTTAAAATGCAATAACAGGCGATCAAAATGTAGCATAAACAGAAAAATGAAATAATTATAAATGCCAGCTCAAGATGCAAAAAATAAGCCATCATTGAGCTCTAGATTCTGAAAAATGAGAATGCTCAGAAAATGGCGCCAAAAGCACTACTCTTTTTTTTTTGACACTTCTGAATTTTTTTTAAACTCTTTGATAAAAGAAAAAGTATATATGTTTGATATATACAAACTCTGCCGGATCCATCCCGGCTGCATCTATGATACCGGCCGTTGCTGCATCCATCCCGGCTGCACCTACAATACCTTTTTGGAGTTATACCTGGCTCACTGTGAAATCAAGGTGCACGGAGAAAAAAAGTCCATACAGAATAAAGATAGCTCCGGCACACTAATAAATGGAATTTGGGAACAGATACCTTTAATGCTTAAAGATATTTATTTGTGCACAAATCAAAAGTTCTGGACCAATCCAACATTTCGACCGTACACTCGGTCTTTCTCGAGGAAAGGTTATCTATGTGGAAATTGTGGTAAGTGACTAGTCGTCCTCAAATGGATATTGGAGTGGGCTAACTAGATTGGAGAACCTTATGCACTGTTGAAGGAACTAGTGGATATGGCAGTCTGCCTATGTAGCTCTAATAATCGTTCAGTACTGTAACATCACGAGTAAATCTTGTGCGCTATATGGATACCGCTTTATACCGCTGAAAGAAGGTACATATTCTTGTATGTTGCTCACAAGGAAGTAATTCTGGATCAACTTACATGTTGTCCATCATTATAATGAATTATGTGGTCCGTTTATATGACTCAAGCAATATTTCCTGTCACAGGAGTGTTTCTATGTTGGACTGGTGAAACTATATACACGTAGAGTGCCAGTCAAAATAAGGTTGTAGGTTACAAGGTAGTGGGTTACAAGGTAAGTTTCTCAAACAAGCTCCACAAGGGTCGCCTATATAGGCATATGCTTCTAAGGTGCTATCTATTGGTAACGCTGGAGTGAGCAGCAGGTTATGGAATCTCTCTTCAGTGGTGGTTCAGGGTGTGGGCTGTGAGAACGCACTTGCACACACTTGCATTCTCACAGCCCACACCCTGAACACCCTGACTTAAGTACCTAGTATTTGGAAGGGGCAATTAATCCCGTCAACCTGAGAGTTATGATTGAATTATATCTGTTATTTATGTCTCTCTTTGTAACCTACCTAGCGTGTTATCTTATTTATTATTAACAAAGTGAAAGCATCTTACTGTTGCTGCCCCCTGAATTATTGTGGTACCGTGGTTACATTTTTAATCCAATTTTTTTGTGTCTTGTGTTTGGCCTTTTAACTCAATCATTAAAAGTTAATTTTTAACAGGGTTTGTTTTTCTGTTTTTTTTTTTCTGAGGTATGCACTACATTTATTTAATACAAATTATTACTGTATCTAGTATATGTAAAAAGCCTAAAGTATCACATTTATATCATATCATGCTATGCTGGCACTAATCACATTAACCCCTTAACGACCGCGGGCAGTAAAATTACGTCCTAAATGACATAATCTTACTGCCCGCGGTCCTCCGGCGGCAGCATGCTGCGATCGGCGCACATCTCAGCTGATTTTCACAGCTGAGATGTGTGCCTGCTAGGCACGAGCAGAATCGTTATCTGCTCGTGCCGATTAACCCCTTATATGGCGCTGTCAATACATGACAGCGCCATTATAAGCGCGATTGCGGTAAGCATTTACTTACCACCCGAAACCGGAAGTCACGTGACGCGATCACGTGACTCCCGATAGTTGTCATGGTAGCACAGGGTCATGTGATGACTCCTGTACTACACATGACTTGGTTTCACTTTCGCTGTGCCCGGGGCACAGCAAAAGAGAAAGACAGCGTATCTGCTGTTTACAGCCTTGTGGCTGTGATCAGCAGATACTGCAGAGCGATCGGAATGCTGATCGCAATAGCCCCCTAGGGGGACTAGTAAAATAAAAAAAAAAAGTTAAAAAATAAGTTTTAAAAAATTAAAAAAAAACAAAAAAACCTAAAAGTTCAAATCACCCCCCATTCGCCCCATTGAAAATTAAAGGGTTAAAAAAATAAAAAATATACACACATTTGGTATCGCCGCGTTCAGAAACGCCCGATCTATCAAAATATAAAATCAATTAATCTGATCAGTAAACGGCGTAGCGGCAAAAAAATTCCAAACGCCAAAACGACGTTTTTTTGTCGCCACAACTTTTGCGCAAAATGCAATAAGAGGCGATCAAAACGTAGCATCTGCGCAAAAATGGTACCGTTAAAAACGTCAGCTCGAGACGCAAAAAATAAGCCGTCATTGAGCCTAAGATCCCGAAAAATGAGAACGCTACGGGTCACGGAATATGGCGTAAAACGTGCGCCACTTTTTTCGGACAAACTTCCGATTTTTTTTTAACCCCTTATATAAAAGTAAACCTATACATGTTTGGTGTCTACGAACTCGCACTGACCTGAGGCATCACACCCACACATCAGTTTTACCATATAGTGAACACAGTGAATAAAATATCTCAAAAACCATAGTGCTATCGCACTTTTTTTGCAATTTTTCAGCATTTGGAATTTTTTTGCCATTTTCTAGTACACAATATGGTAAAACTGATGGTTTCATTTAAAAGTACAGCTCGTTCCGCAAAAAATGAGCCCTCACATGACCATATTGACTGAAAAATAAAAAAGTTACGTCTCTCAGAAAAAGAATGGCGAAAAAAAAAAACGGAAAGCGAAAAATCGGCCGGTCGTGAAAGGGTTAAGCCACAAGTACTTAAGTAATACAAACATAAAGTTAAGCCTTGTGTTGGAGTTCTTGGTGAGGTGGAATATCCTTTTTCTTACCATAGGACAAATGTGCAATCCTAGAAGACACAATGGTCAATTAAAATTCCCCAAATAAAACCTTGCACTGTTCTTTGCATCCTTTTCTTGCTCCCAATGGACAGGACATACCCTTTGGTTCATGTGTGAAGGTTGTTCTTCAAGCACTAACTATTCTGTCTGTAATTAAAAGTAAATGTACTTACAAAACCCTACTCATATTCTTTATAATTCCCATGGGATCATTTAACAGACAGAATGGGTCAGTCGAGGAGACAAATGAAGTCTCGGTCTCCTCTCTTGCTACAAATCTGTAAACACAATGCTCAATTGATTGGGCAATGTTACATTAGAAGTCAATGAAAAATTAATTATCTTCACTAAAGTGAGCACTTTACTGCTTTGTTGTTCTGTGCATTTGATACCATCCACTTATTATTTATGGAAACCTGAGAGATGTTCAAGGTATCACATTTACACAAGCTTGGATAAATTCTAAAATGCTTAAAACAATAAAATGTCTTCTACACTTTTATAGAAGGAGACACGGCTATTAGGCAAAGCATTAAACTGAGTCATTGTTATATTTGTAATGTAAACTCTCTTCTCAGACAGATATGTTACAGACATAATGAACTTCAATGCAATTAACATAGATCAGATTTGGTTTTCAGCAACAGACCGAACTGTTTAAGAAGCAAACTATACAATTATTTAATTGCCTGTAACTTGTAGCATAGGCTCGACCAAGACAATAGTATAATTTCATATATTTGTGACAGTTAAATTGTTATTCCCACCCAAAAGATAGGCCAGTAATGTCTGAGCATGTGTAATGCACTAAGTTTATAGCACACATAAGGAATCACCTGTTCCTTAAACACTGCTAGGAGGAAAAGTAAGAAAATCTGTCAAGCTTCACTCCTTTCAAATCTCATTTGCCACTCTGCATTCTAGAATCGCCCACAGGCCTAAGCTCTAAGGAGGATTCAATCAGTTTGGATATTCTCTGCTCTCAATGAGAAGAAAAGAGCAGAAGAGGCAGAAAAAAGAGAAGTGAAAATCAGCAGGCTGGGAAATTGAAAGAGTAGGGCAGATAGAAAAAGAGAAAGGAAAAGGTGGAAAAAAGATAACACTATAGCATCCACACTGTAAATTGATAGGGGATACTTTTATGGCTGGCACTACCTAGGGGCTAGTCTTGGTGCCATAGTGCCATGATTTTGCCCATCGTTAGTCAAATACTAATTCCAGTCAGGAAAAGTAGCCAACTACCTATTAAAGAGATTTCCCCTACCGTTAAAGTTAGTTATTGGCTCAGGGTGGGTTAATAAAGATAAAAACCAGTCTTTAAATTCTGAAAAAAAACCAAGGAGAAACAGTTTAATTCGATTGAGAAATCTGCATTAAATCAGCGGCCACTAACAGACTGCATGATGCCCCTGATAGATGTTGATTCTCAGGAGCTGGTAGTGATGCCGACTCGTGGAAATCTTGTTATCACGCCCACAGGGGACAAATTTAACAAAAGCTCTAAGTATTATTCAGAGAAGAACTTCACTGAATCCATTGGAAAGATCACCACAGCTTTCTCTAGAGATAGCTTGTTCACAGGTCAGCATAGAATGAACCATAGCCGACATAGGAGAAAGAAAGTAGCAAGATTATATAGCAGAAGGACATGGCTGCTGCTGAGATTAACAGCTACAAATCAATATCAGCAAGAAAGAAAACCAACATGAACCCCTTCAGCACCGAATGGAATTAAATAAGCTCCTTCTCAGGACAAACAATCAGCGGGCTTTAAAAAGGATCTGCGATCAACTAAACCCTGTGACCTTCTGATCTCAGATCCCTCTGAGCTCTCAGAAGGGGATGACACATTTTTGTCATTACCCCCCTTTTTTCAAGGGGCCTATAGAGCCTCAGGGCCAGGTTTGTCCAGATAAGATGCATGGAAGAAATGCACCAACTTACTGGCTTTAACTTCAGATGCTGGTATCCACATCCTTTCTTCTGGACCATTACACTTCCATTTGGGAAGAGCGGTGAACAAAGTGAGAATACACAGCCCAAGCCACCAGAAATTCTAAGTTAACATCAATAATCACTGGAGGCAGCGGTAAAGGTGACTGTTTAGAGAACGCATCATATTTCTTGAGCTACGACCTATGGAATACAGTATGGATTTTAAATGCTTGAGGTAACGCAATGCAAAAAGCCACAGAGTTAATGATGGTGATAAATTTAGAATAACCAATGAACCTAGGACCCAGTTTCCAATAAGGAACTTTTAATTTTATATTTCTGGTAAATAACCACATATAGTCATTCACACACAGATCCTGCCTTAAAGCCTCTAGTCTATTGGTGATGTCAGGTGAAAACCTTTTTTAATGTTCTGTCTATAGGAGTTCAACCTATTGGGAGAACTACTCAACCACTTCACAATAGGTTGAACCCCCATAGACCCAACAATGAAAAAGGTTTTCTTCTTCATGGTTAGTAATGGGCAAACTCCCCGATGTTCGTGTTCGGGAGCCTCACCTGAACGTTCTGTAAAGTTCTAGTTCGGGTTCTGAGATAACACAAACTTGCGTCCGAACAACAAACTTGGACTTTACAGTTATGGGATGGGGCAGGGGGGTGGGCTGTAAAAAAATGAATATAGTTAATAATAAACATTGTCATTATCCTTACAGGTCCCATGAAGTGTCCTGCAGACCCGATCAGCCGCTGTCTCCTAGCGCTTCTGCTTCCATGTCCAATCATTGCTGTGCACCAGGGTAACCACCACTGACTTACAGGACCTTCCACGATATCATAGCCATGTGACCAGTCTGGTGTGAATGTTGTACAGACATTGGGTTTCAGACTGATCACATGGCTATGACGTCATGGAAGGTCCTGTTAACTTCCGGGGGTATTCATTGGACTGCTCGTCACTCGGCAGTCTTTGGCTGTTTTTGGCCATGTTCACAGTGACATCAGGGTTCACCGTAGTCCATGGCTCATGGACTCGATTGAACTTTGACTATCACTGTGCAAGTCCCGCATCACCCAGCATGGTGCACACTCTCCCGACAGGAGTGGGTCGGCTGCATGTATTTCCATGCAGCTGAGGCGCCTCTGTCCGAAGAGCATCAGGTCTTGTGGGGTGATGCAATGCAAGACACAAGTGGAATCGTACCCTCACTGTCAATCTGCTTCTCGCTTTGTACAGAGCGATGAAGCAGAGCTGACATGGTTCTCTCTGCTTTTCACTCTGTTTAGACGCTGTTTACTTTACAGTTCGGGTTTGCCCATCACTAGTTTTATTTCAAATAAGCTCCTGTGTTTAAATACTGAGGCAGCTGATTTTTGCATACTGAACTTCTTTGGACGAGGAGAACCACTGTACCTCCTCTCTTTTGACTGCTCCTTGTTTTCAGGGTCATACAAAAAAAATCCAGATCTCATCCATAGTGACCAGTCAATCCAGGAAATTATCAGTCCAGAAACGCTGACAAATGGACCGGGAAGTTTTCACTCGCATGCTTCTCTGATCTGTTGTCAAACATTTGGGGATCCACTTTTCAGATAGCTTCCTCATGTCCAAATGTTCATGGATAATGACACAAAGAATTTCACCAGAAATCCCCATGATGTCTGCTATTGCTTTAGCTGAATTCGTCGATTCTCCAGTATGAGGTTGTGCGGAGCATTGACGAAACAACAACCACTCTCGGTCATCCAGAACATTCCTCATCATTGGTGCTGAAGTGTCCTCTTTTCTGTTTGGTTTATTAGTTTGTAATATCTGTAATGCCTGCCTGACGTGTACCAAATGGGACTCAAAATCTCTCGATCCAGTAGCCCCCTTTTTCGTTGTTTCTTCCAAAACCATTTGTACATATTCGAGCATAGTTTATTGAATTTCATCTCATCGCTCCAAATCACACATTTCCAATCTTCTATTGTCCGCTTTTCGTATTTCTTTGCAAACTTGAGCGGACGCTTCTTATGATGATATTAAAGTTGAGGCTCTTTCATTTTTTTCATGACACCAAAGATTTCACACGGTGCTTCCATGGACATCTGTGATCTGACTATTCCGAAGCATATGAGCCATCTCTACTGCTGTATTTGTCACACTAGAACTGATAGACTTTGTTATGACTTTTTGACTTGAATATTTTGCCTGCAAGTACACCTTATAGATGGACAGACTTTATTTTGCATTCTTCCAATTGTAACGGCACTCAGGTGATACAGTTTGGAAATTTTCATTTCCTAAAGACCACTACAGATGAGCTGGATGATGCTGTTTCTTGTTTTTTGGGGAAATCTTCATGACTGCTTATTAGAGATGAGCGAACCGGTCGCGGTTCGGCTCGAGGTTGGTTCGCCGAACGGGGGTCCCGTTCGAGTTCGGTTCGTCGAACGTTCGACGAACCGAACTCGAACCAATAAGCTATAATGGGAGGCAATCACAAACACATAAAAATGCATTATAAATGTACACAAACAGTTAATAAACATTGCCATAACACTTACCGGTCCCCGCGATCCCTTCTGTACTCTGTCTCCTGCCGCTATTCCATCCGATGATCGCTTAATCCTCCCGGTGACCTGCACTGCCAGCAGAGATGCAGGACCTATCGTGACGTCAAAATAGCCATGTGACCAGTCACGTGGCTATTATCTCATTGGCTACAGACTGGTCACATGACTATGACGCGTCATGTAGGACCTGCGAGTGCATCTCTCCGGTACACGGTGCACATATGTGTATCGCCGTGTACAGGCGACATGCTCTAGCACACGGTCGACTCCCCGTTCCGTTAGGGACCGGCTGACACAGCCGGTCATTAACGGAGATCACCGTTGCCATAGCAACGCAGTTAGCGGTGACGTCACCGCTAACCGCGGCTCCGAGAGCACCGTTGCTATGGTAACGCGTCTGTCAGCGTTACCGCTGTTACCGCTGACAGCCAGCACTGATCACTCACGGAGTGAAGGCTGCACGCTGCTTCACGATTGTAGTGAGGATTGTAGTGAGGATGAGGTTCCCCAGCCCCAAGTGATGAGCTGGTGAACCTCATCCTTCCTCACTACAATCGTCACTACTACTACACTAGTGAGGATTGTAGTGAGGATGAGGTTCCCCAGCCCCAAGTGATGAGCTGGGGAACCTCATCCTCACTACAATCGTCACTACTACTACACTAGAAAGAAAGAAGACAGAAGAGCAGGATCGTGGAGGGCTGACAGGGGGTAATAAAGATGGAGTCTCTAATGTGTCTGTGTATTTATTTCTATTAAAGTATTTTTTCTCTGTGTGGTGTTTTTTTTTAACCCTTTATTGGAGATTCTTAATGGCCGGGTCAAACGTGCCTGACATTAAGAATCTCTGGCTTAATACTGGCTAGTAAAACAAAGCCAGTATTAACTCATGATTACCCAACAAGCCACCCGGCTCCAGGGCTGTTGGAAGAGTTGGATACAGCGCCAGATGATGGCGCTTCTATGAGAGCGCCATTTTCTGGGACGGCTGCGGACTGAAATCCGCAGCAGAGGCGCCCAGAAACCTCGGGCTAACCTGTGCTGCGGATTCCAATCCCCAGCTGCCTAGTTGTACCCGGCTGGACACAAAAATGGGGCGAAGCCCACGTCATTTGTTTTTTAATAATTTCATGAAATAAGTGAAATAATTAAAAAAAACGGGCTTCCCTATATTTTTGGTTCCCAGCCGGGTACAAATAGGCAACTGGGGGTTGGAGGCAGCCCGTGGCTGCCTGCTGTACCTGGCTAGCATACAAAAATATGGCAAAGCCCACGTCATTTTTTTGGTGGCCAAAAAAATTCTGCATACAGTCCTGGATGGAGTATGCTGAGCCTTGTAGTTCTGCAGCTGCTGTCTGCTCTTCTCCATACAGACAGACAGCAGCTGCAGAACTACAAGGCTCAGCATACTCCATCCAGGACTGTATGCAGAAGTTTTTTGCCCCCTGAAAAAATTATGTGGGCTTCGCCATATTTTTGTATGCTAGCCAGGTACAGCATGCAGGTACGGCTGCCCCCAACCCCCAGTTGCCTATTTGTACCCGGCTGGGAACCAAAAATAAAGGGAAGCCCTTTTTTTATTATTTCATGAATTTCATGAAATAATTAGAAAACAAATGACGTAGGCTTCGCCCCATTTTTGTGTCCAGCCAGGTACAACTAGGCAGCTGGGGATTGGAATACGCAGCACAGGTTGGCCTGAGCTTTCTGGGCCCCACTGCTGCGAATTGCAGTCTGCAGCCGCCTCAGAAAATGGCATTTTCATAGAAGCGCCATATTCTGGCGCTGTATCCAACTCTTCCAGCACCTGCCTGCTATACCTGGCTAGCATACAAAAATATGGCGAAGCTCACGTCCTTTTTTTGTAGTTTTTTGGCAAAAAAAATAAAAAATGCTTCCCTGGATTTTCCATTGCCAGTGAAGGTAACACCAAGCAGTGGGGGTTAGCATCCAGTAGCTGCTTGGATTACCCTTAGCTAGCAATACAAAAAATGCAGCGGGAGCCCATATATATTTTTTTTAATTATTTATTTAAATAACTAAAAATAAAATGGGCTTCCCTGTATTTTGATTGCTGGACATCACAGTGCTGTAAAAATAAATCTTTAAAAAAATGACGTAGCGCTCCGCGGTATTTTTGATTCTCAGCGCAGATAAAGCAGACAGCTATGGGTTGCCACCCCCATCTGCCTGCCGTTACCTTGGTTGGCAATCAAAATACAGGGAAGCCCATTAATTTTTTCTATTTAAAAAATAGTTAAAAAAAAAATGACGTTTGGTCCCCCCATTTTTGATAGCCAGCTAGGGTAAAGCAGACGGCTGTAGCCTGAAAACCACAGCTGGCAGCTTTACCGTGGTTGGGGATCCAATGTGGAGGTCCCCTCAGGCTCTTTTTTATAATTATTTTATAATTATTAATAATTACACAATAAAAGTAGGGTCCCCCCTAAATTGGATCACCAGCCAAGGTAAAGCGGACAGCTGTGGTCTGGTATTCTCAGGGTGGGAAGGTCCATAGTTATTGGGCCTTCACAGCCTAAAAATAGCAGGCCGCAGGCACCCCAGACATGGCGCATCCACTAGATGCGCCAATCCTGGCGCTTCACCCCAGCTCATCCCGTGCCCTGGTGCAGTGGCAAACGGGGTAATAAATCGGGTTGATACTAGCTGTAAAGTCACCTGAGATCAAGCCCAGCAGTTTGTGATGTCATGGCGTCTATTAGATACCCAACATCATAAACTGTCAGTACTAACAAAAAAAAAAAAAATCGCCAAAAGAAATTTATTTGAAAAACCAGTCCCCAAAACATTTCCTCTTTCACCAATTTATTGTAAGAAAAAAAAATAAAGGGGTCCCACGACGACTCTGGACCGTCTAGAATATGGGGGGGAGACACTCAGGGAACGTATCCCCCATTTTCTAGGAGTGCGGACCCTTCATGTGAGGAGTGTGGGTGCAATGAATCTGCACTCACTCTTCTCGGGTCCACAGCAGCAGAGTCTATGTCGTAATGGTTGCTACCAAAGCTGCAATGCCCTGCTCATGAGGTAAGGGCATGCCTAATCAGGAGAACTACTGTAGAGGAAGCTCTGCTCACTGGTATATAGGTGCTCAGAGGTAATAATAGATAAAATTAGTGAGTAACCTCGGCACTCTAAATCTCCCAGACTAAGTCAGTAAGTCACAACGGATAGTAATGCAAAATCACTCTTTATTGGTCCGTATTAAGAAAAAAAAAATTTTCATAAGCATATATGTTTTTGTCCAAAACAAGTTACAAATGACGTTTCAGCCTGAGCCTTCGTCAGATTGGACTTATCTGCATGTAATCATGAAAAATGACAATAATCAGTATCACATAAGAGGGAGAGAACAATAACATAAACTCGAACAATGTAGAGGTACAATTGGGATGCAGCAAAAAAATTGCAACACAGCAAGAAATGAAACACATGACAAATGTCATAATACAGTACAAGGACAATATAGTAATGACAAATATGGGGTCAGAGTAGGCTTAGACAGCTCTGGTAAGAAAGAGATGTCAATCATAAAGTAACATGTGCAGTAGGTGTAGAGCTACAGTATGCATGGCAGCGCTAATGGGTAGACCGACCATAGAAAAAGAACGGAGAAAAAGTGGAGAAAAAGTGGAGAAAAAGTGGAGAAAAAAATGGAGAAAAAGTGGAGAAAAAGTGGAGAAAAAATGGAGAAAAAAATGGATAAAAAGTGGAGAAAAAGTGGAGAAAAAGTGGAGAAAAAAAGTGGAGAAAAAGTGGAGAAAAAAATGGATAAAAAGTGGAGAAAAAGTGGAGAAAAAGTGGAGAAAAAGTGGAGAAAAAATGGAGAAAATGGGAGAAAAAGTGGAGAAAAAGTGGAGAAAAAAGTGGAGAAAAAGTGGAGAAAAAAGTGGAGAAAAAGTGGAGAAAAAAATGGAGAAAAAGTGGAGAAAAAGTGGAGAAAAAATGGAGGAAAAAGTGGAGAAAAAAATGGAGAAAAAGTGGAGAAAAAGTGGAGAACAAAATGGATAAAAAGTGGAGAAAAAGTGGAGAAAAAATGGAGAAAAAGTGGAAAAAAAGTGGAGAAAAATTGGAGAAAAAAATGGAGAAAAAGTGGAGAAAAAGTGCTTAGCTTTGTATTTAGCCAAAAAAATGAAAAAAAAAAAATGACGTAGGGTTCCTCCTAGTTTTGTAGCCAGCTAGGGTAAAGCAGACGGCTGCAGCCTGCAGACCACAGCTGGCAACCTCACCTTAGCTGGTAATCCAAAACTGAGGGCACCCCACGCTGTTATTTTAAATTAAATAAATAATTTAAAAAAAAAAACACGTAGGGGTTTCCCAAAATTGGATCACCAGCCAAGGTAAAGCAGACAGCTGTGGCCTGATATTCTCAGACTAGGGAGGTCCATGGTTATTGGACTCTCCCCAGCCTAAAAATAGCAGGCCGCAGCCGCCCCAGAAGTGGCGCATCCATTAGATGCCCCAATCCTGGTGCTTCGCCCCAGCTCATCACGCGCCCTGGTGCGGTGGCAAACGGGGTAATATATGGGGTTAATACCAGATGTGTAATGTCACCTGGCATCAAGCCCTGGGGTTGGTGAGGTCAGGCGTCTATCAGATACCCGACATCACCAACCCAGTCAGTAATAAAAAAAAATAGACGACAAACACATTTTTATTTGAAAAAACACTCCCCAAAACATTCCCTCTTTAACCAATTTATTAGAATGAAAAACAAATCCAGGTCTGCTGTAATCCAAGGGGTTGCCATGACGATCCACACTGTCCCAGTCAATGAAGAGCAGGATGTTCCCCATTGGCTGGGAGAGCAGTGCAGTGACCTGAGCTAACATCAATGGGTCAGCCCAGGTCACTGCAGGGGATGACAAGTGCTGCTGTCTGCGAGGTACATTACCTGCGCTGATCTCCAGCACACTGACAGCCCCTGTCACTGAGTTCAATGACCGCCGCCTTCACAGCCAAATATCGCGAGAGGCCCGTGACGTCACCGCTAGTCAGTCTCGGGTCGGAAGCGAGAGGTGATGTGACAAGCGGCGGCCATGGAGGACAGTGACAGCGCTGAGGTCGGGATGGCGGGACTTCATCACCGCAGGTAAGCCGAGCGGGACCATGTGTGTGTGTGTGTATGTGTGTATATGTGTACATGCCGCGGGCAGGAGGGGGCGGAGCGAGCTGAGCGGGGAAGTGTGGGCTTCCTGCACGTAACTAAGATAAACATCGGGTTACTAACCAAAGCGCTTTGCTTGGATACCCGATGTTTATCTTGGTTACCAGCTTCTGGCAGGCTGCCAGCGATGGCTCCTGCACACTGTAGCTGTAAAAAGCCCTGCTTTTTGCTGCTAGAACCGTTCTCGAACGTATCTAGAACTATCGAGCTTTTGCAAAAAGCTCGAGTTCTAGTTCGATCTCGAACAGCCCCCAAAATCACTCGAGCCTAGAACTGGAGAACCTCGAACCACGAACCGCACTCAACTCTACTGCTTATTAGTTTCAATCAGTGACCTTTTGTTTAAGGATCAACCTTACTAAAAACAATAAGATATTAGGCAATGTGAGAACAGATTGTAATTTTAGTATTCAGGAAGAAAAAAAAATCAAAACACTAGGAGCAAAACAGTAACAATGCGGTAACATGACAAGAATCTGCATAACTTTTCATATGCTAAATAGTAGCTAGTCAAATTTATGTCTCAGGTAGCCAAGTCTATAAAATGAAGGCAGTCTCACACTAAAAGCTCTAGTGAATGGTTAAATGTAGCGCCTGAACGGGAAAAAATCAAAACATTGTTACTTTTTTGCTTGTCACTTTTTATGCCTTGCACTATTTTCTGTCATTTGTACAGCAAATGGGCAAGGATCTATCAGAAAGGGTGGTGCTAAATGTGCAATTCTACAGTCAGATGAAAAAGTTTGGGCACCCCGATTAAAGTTAACCTTTTTTCTTTATAACAATTTGGGTTTTTGCAACAGCTATTTCAGTTTCATATATCTAATAACTGATGGACTGAGTAATATTTCTGGATTGAAATGAGGTTTATTGTACTAACAGAAAATGTGCAATCTGAATTCAAACAAAATTTGACCGGTGCAAAAGTATGGGCACCTCAACATAAAAGTGACATTAATATTTTGTAGATCCTCCTTTTGCAAAAAAAACAGCCTCTAGTCACGTCCTGTAGCTTTTAATGAGTTCCTGGATCCTGGATGAAGGTATATTTGATCATTCCTGTTTACAAAACAATTCCAGTTCAGTTAAGTTTGATGGTCGCTGAGCATGCACAGCACGCTTCAAATCATCCCACAGATTTTCAATGATATTCAGGTCTGGGAACTGGGATGGCTATTCCAGAACATTGTAATTGTTCCTCTGCATGAATGCCTGAGTAGAATTGGAGCGGTGTTTTGGATCATTGTTTTGCTGAAATATCCATCCCCTGCGTAACTTCAACTTCGTCACTGATTCTTGCACATTATTGTCAAGAATCTGCTGATACTGAGTTGAATCCATGCAACCCTCAACTTTAACAAGATTCCCGGTGCCGGCATTGGCCACACAGCCCCAAAGCATGATGGAGCCTCCACCATATTTTACTGTGGGTAGCAAGTGCTTTTCTTGGAATCCCGTGTTTTGTTGCCTCCATGCATAACGCCTTTTTGTAGACCAAACAACTCAATCTTTGTTTCATCAGTCCACAGGACCTTCTTCCAAAATGTAACTGGCTTGTCCAAATGTGCTTTTGCATACCTCAGGCGACTCTGTTTGTGGCATGCTCGCGGAAACGGCTTCTTTCGCATCACTCTCCCATACAGCTTCTCTTTGTGCAACGTGCGCTGTATTGTTGAGCGATGCACATTGACACCATCTGCAGCAAGATGAAGCTGCAGGTCTTTGGAGGTGGTCTGTGGATTGTCCTTGACTGTTCTCACCATTCTTCTTCTCTGCTTTTCTGATATTTTTCTTGGCTTGCCACTTCTGGGCTTAACAAGAACTGTACCTGTGTTCTTCCATTTCCTTACTATGTTCCTCACAGTGGAAACTGACAGTTTAAATCTCTGAGACAACTTTTTATATCCTTCCCCTGAACAACTATGTTGAATAATCTTTGTTTTCAGATCATTTGAGAGTTGTTTTGAGGAGCCCATGATGCCACTCTTCATAGGAGATTCAAATAGGAGAACAACTTGCAAATGGCCACCTTAGATACCTTTTCTCATGATTGGATACACCTGCTTATGAAGTTCAAAGCTCAATGAGGTTACAAAACCAATTTAGTGCTTTAGTAAGTCAGCAAAAAGTAGTTAGGAGTGTTCAAATCAAGAAATTGATAAGGGTGCCCATACTTTTGCACCGGTCAAATTTTGTTTGAATGCGGATTGCACATTTTCTGTTAGTACAATAAACCTCATTTCAATCCAGAAATATTACTGAGTCCATCAGTTATTATATATATGAAACTGAAATAGCTGTTGCAAAAACCCAAATTGTTATAAAGAAAAAAGGTTAACATTAATAGGGGTGCCCAAACTTTTTCATATGACTGTATAAACCAAAATATGCATCACAATTTTAGAAAAAAATGTTGCCATAAATCAAACAAAAAAAATATAGGCTTAGGCGGGCTATGCACACTACGACATCGCAGGTGCGATGTCGGTGGGGTCATGTCGAATGTGATGCACTTCCTGCGTCACTCTCGACATCGTAGTGTGTAAATCCTAGATGATACGATTAACGAGCGCAAAATCGTCGTAATCATATCATCGGTGTAGTGTCGGCGAATTCCATAATTACGCTGATGCGACGGTCCGATGTTGTTTCTCGCTCCTGCGGCAGCACACATCGCTGTGTGTGAAGTCGCAGGAGCGAGGAACATCTCCTACCTGCGTCACCACAGCTCCCGTCGGCTATGCAGAAGGAAGAAGGTGGGCGGGATGTTTCCGTCTCGCTCATCTCCGCCCTTCCACTTCTATTGGCCGCCTGCCATGTGACGTTGCTGTGACGCCGCACGACCCGCCCCCTTAATAAGAAGGTGGTTCGCCGGCCAGAGCGACGTCGCACGGGAGGTGAGTGCATGTGAAGCTGCTGTAGCGATAATATTCGCTACGGCAGCTATCACAATGATATCGCAGCTGTGACGGGGGCGGGGACTATCGCGCTCAGCATCGCAGCATCGGCTTGCGATGTCGCAGCGTGCAAAGTGCCCCTTAGACTAAACCTAAAAACATACCATGCATACCATACAGCGAAATGCACTTGCTTGGTGCATTTGGAGCACTTTAATACTGTTCAGTCTTCATTTAGACAGTATTAGTAAACTTGTCCCATTATTCTCTCACTTCTGCTTATTTTTAAAATATAAAGTTACAAGATATTAGGGATCATATACCAAAACTGTTTAAAAGATAATCTATCCTCTTCTCAGAGCTGTGATATTGGTAGGAAAGTCAGTTTTACCATATTGAAAAATGAAGCCCATTGTTCTTGATAACTTATGAACCCATTGTTTTTGATAATTTATGAACCAATTATCCTGTAGTATGTAAGCCCGCATGGGCAGGGCCGGCCTCTCTTTGTATGTAAACCCTTGTCATGTACAGCCCCATGGAATCAATGATGCTCTATACATAAATAATAATAATAATAATGATAATAATAATGATAATAATAATAACTCAAATGGTTCGCCAATTTCAAATTCGAGTGATTTTAGGTGGTGTTCGAGTCGTTCGACGAACTCGAACGATTTGCTTCGAGTTTGGCAGTTCGAGTTACCGTTCGATAGCGGTTCGATCACCAAAAGCGTGTCTTTTCACAGTAAAGCTATGTGTGCACGTTGTGTATCTGCATGCGTCCTGCGTCCCCAGCACAATCCCTCTCTCTTTCCTACTCACCGATCACGGGCGCGGCGCTGCACGGCTGTCACAAAGCTCCGGCGGATTTTCCTCTTTTGAAAATGGAAAAAGGCTGCCGCTCATTATTCAATCTGGTATTCCCTGCTTTCCTCGCCCACCGGCGCCAATGATTGGTTGCAGTTAGACACGCCCCCACGATGAGAGACAGGTGTCTCACTGCGACCAATCACAGCCGCCGGTGGGCGGGTCTATATCGTGCAGTAAAATAAATAAATAAATAATAATAATAATAATTAAAAAAAAACTGTGGTGCCCCCAATTTTGATACCAGTCAGGATAAAGTCACACAGCTGGAGGCTGGTATTTTCAGGATGGGGAGCACCACGTTATGGGGAGCCCACCACCCTAACAATATCACCCAGCAGCCGCCCAATTGCCACATCCATTAGATGCGGCAGTCTCGGGACTCTACCCAGCTCATCCCGAATTGCCCTGGTGTGGTGGCAATCGGGGTAATAAGGAGTAATCATGGCAGGCATCTCCCCGAAATACCTTCCATGATTAACCTGTAAGTGAAAGTAAATAAACACACACAACGATAAATCCTTTATTTGAAATAAAAGACAAAAAACACCCTCTTTCACCATTTTATTAAAATCCCTAAATACCCCTCCAGGTCCGTCGTAATCCACAGAGGTCCCGTGACACATCCAGCTCTGCTACATGAAGCTGACAGGGAGCGCCGTAGAACAGGAGCATTTTGTGTCAGATCCACGCAGCAGCTGAAGTGAGTCGCGCTATCAGCGGGGACGTCACTGAGGTAATGCCTGCGTGTGTGGTGATGATGGGGGTTGTAGTGCCTGTGTGAGTACGGTGATGAGTGCGGTAGTGCCGGTGTTTGCCCTCCCATCCATCCATTCATCCATCCCTCCCTCCATCCATTCATCCCTCCCTCCATCCCTCCCTCCATCTCTCCATCCATTCATCCCTCCCTTCATCCCTCCCTCCATCTATCCCTCTATCCCTCCCTCCATCCCTCCATCCATCCATCCATCCCTCCATCCATTCATGCCTCCCTCCATCCCTCCATCCATCTCTCCATCCATTCATCCCTCTCTTCATCCCTCCCTCCATCCCTCTATCCATCCCTCTATCCCTCCATCCATCCCTCTATCATCCATCAATCCATCCCTCTATCCATCCATCCCTCCATCCATCCCTCCATCCATTCATCCCTCCATCCATCCCTCCATCCATTCATCCATCCCTCCATCCCTCCCTCCATCCCTCCATCCCTCCATCCATCCATCCATCCATCCCTCCATCCCTCCCTCCATCCATTCATCCCTCCCTCCATCCCTCCCTCCATCTCTCCATCCATTCATCCCTCCCTTCATCCCTCTCTCCATCCCTCCATCCATCCCTCTATCCCTCCATCCATCCCTCTATCCCTCCATCCATCCCTCTATCCATCCATCCATCTCTCCATCCATCCCTCCTTCCATCTCTCCATCCATTCATCCCTCCCTCCATCCATTCCTCTATCCCTCCATCCATCCCTCTCTCCATCCATCCATCCCTCCATCCATCCTTGTAGCTGAATAATCTACTTCTGGATTCTCTACTAATCTAACCAAATCTTCCTATGCTTTTCATTACAGACAGTGGCTCAATGGGTAAATACATAAATAATTAAATAAATAAATAAATAATTAAATAAATAATTAAAAAAAAACGACGTGCGGTCCCCCCTAATTTTGATACTCAGCAACAATAAATCCGGCTAGGGGCTGTTTTTCTTAGCCCGCAGTCACTCGGTATTGCCGCATCTATTAGATGTGACAATCCTGGTGCAATATCGGCTTTTCTCGATTGGCCTAATGCGGTGGCAAGCGGAGTAATAAGGGGTTATTTGCAGCACACAGCTGCTACTAAACCCTAGGTTAATGATTGCACAGGCGTCTATGAGACACCCCCATTATTAACCTGTAAGTGAAAGTAAATAAACAAATACAAAGAAAACTCCTTTATTTGGAATAAAATACAAACACACACTTTCCTTCACCTATTTATTATCCCCCAACACCCTGCAGCTCCGGCGTAATCCACACGAGGTCCCATGCTGCTTTTGCTCTGCTACATAGCCAGTGGCCATAGAGCATGACCGCTGCCTGTGCAGACAATGACAGGCGGATGACTGCACGGCAGATACTGTCACAGGCTGGGGGCGCGGTCTGCCTGCAACCAATCACAGATGAGAGGATGACCAGTGGGTGGGGAAAACACGGAACGTTGTGCATATAGATGCACGGTACAGAAAGTGAATGCGCGACCCGAAAGCAGTGTGCTGCCATGACACCGAGTCTCGGTAAGTATGAAACACTTTTATTTCTGTTTTTCTTTATTTTTCAATCATTTTCACCAGTGCCAGATCCAGATTATGCACCCGGAATTCCGGATCCGGCACCCGGAAATCTTTGAAACCGCGCGGATCCGGAGTTTTACAATCCGGATCCTATCAGCCCTACCCACTGCCTAAGCTAACTATCTGTCTAGCAGCAGCAGCAGTACTATTCCTAAGCTGTAGCAAACACAAAATGGTGCAGATGCTGCATGTCTGCTTTTTATATGCAAAGGAACATGTGACTTATGCAGCCAATGACACAAGCCCATGTGTCGGAACGTTGTGGATGGTTTCTGCAACCTGATTTCTTGCCGGAACATACACACATTAACTTAACAAAACAGAAAAAATATAATCCGCTGCTCTTTTGGCCTCTCCCCACCCCGTCTCAAACATATCCCCCATTCTATCATAGCCAAAATAATAGTAAGGTATTACAAAAGCCGTGAATAGTTACTGTACAAATCCGAACATTGCTGACTTTTGAGAAAATTGTTTGGGAATCCGAATGGGCAAGGCCCGTGCCGAATTTGAAATTGGCGAACCTTTTCTGAACTGATTTGCTCATCTTAAATGCCCAGTAGTGTCCAGAATTAAAGTCATCATTTTAATTTATCTATGTGAACTGGACAGGCTTTATCTCTCTGGAAGGCTCTTATTAACGCTACCCTAATTATTTTAACTTTTTTGTTTGGTGGGGTGGGGCACCAAAAAATACATGAACACCATTATTATTTTTTCACAGATCAATATTTTCTGTAATGTGTTGACCAAAAGCTGTCTATTTAAAGGAATTTTTTGCGTTGTTATAAAGCTTTTGCAAACAATAAATAAGCAGCTCTTAATAGACACTTACAATGGAAGCTTGATTGACATACAGTAAAGCAGACCAGGTAGAGTATTACAATGAGGAAACATCTCGTAGAATAAACAATTAGTGAATTGTCATCTTTTGCTGGAGAATTCCTGTAAACCATTTATTTCATTCTTCAATTTCTTGACTCATTATAGAAAGAAAAATGTTTTTTTCAGTGAAATAAATGACAGTAAAATGTAGTTGAATATGTAGCATACAAATTACACATATTTAATGCTGACATTCACAGCTGCAGCTGTTAGTGTTTGGGTAAAAGGAAATTATCGGCCTATGTGCTGATCATTAGGTGATATTCCTCCTTCAAAGCAAAAAGCTTTGCATTGATTTTGGTTACAAAAAAATGATCTATCCATTTGATTTTAGAATAAGAAAGCCACCTTTCTAAAATAATATTTTAGCGCTGTCCATTTTCAGACAACTAAAAAAAGGGGCATGGATCTGCATAGGAATCTTGCACAAAACAACAAGCGTTGAAGGTTCTACTTGCTTGGTGTTTTTCATTTTAATCATATAATGTAGCTTAATAAGTAGAGATGGACAAGAGATGGGTCAGATGCTCTGAAAGTGCTCACCTCGAGTAATGAGTAATAAATATAATGGAAGACAATGATTTGGCAGCTCAGCTCTCCGCCCACATACAGCCAACCATAAAAAGAGCATTTCCAGGGAAAGGGAAAGTGTTTTTTTTTCTTTCGAAACAATATATCCGAAAATTCAGAGACTGAAATGGCTCTACTTGGGGTGCCTGCACACAGTATGCAGTGAAGGAAGCCTGTGCGATGTGGTCGTTGTTTCAGTGACTACATATCCAACCACCCGTTATACTCGGCCAATCACCTTGAATACCCGAGCACCCGTATGCTCGATCGAGTAACAGACAGTGGCGAGCAAGCTTACTTATCACTGGAAATGAGCAAACCTGAGGTGTACATACTAAACACAGACTTTACAGAAAAAAACATAGTTTGGTTGCTTTAAGTACCTTTAAGTATCATTTCTACATCCAGAAACAAAGCATCTTATTTTTTACATCTATGGAGGACAAAGATATAAACTTAACTTCAATTCACATACTGATTTCTCTTTTCTTTAGTTATTAAAAAAAATCCATATTACCCAGTAGACCGACAGCAATTACCTATCAAATCTATAGAAAGATATTGGGAGCACCTGGTATGTAGAAAAATATTAGAAAAACCACAAAGAACTATATAAAGAAACACCAAAAAGGAGCCAAGACAAATGATATGTGCACACACAGAATGTGGTGAGCCTTCCTCATAAAGATGGCTGCAGCCGAGGTGCAAGATGCTGATGTCACAGCCACTCAACCTCCACACTAGGGGGGAGGGGCGGCTGCTTAGCACATTCTGTGTGTGCACATATCATTTGTCTTGGCTCCTTTTTGGTGTTTTTATGTAGAAAAATATTACAGGTTTTTTTTGTAAAAAGTCATGCATGACAGGTGCACTTAGTAAAAGAATGGCCCTAGCCTATAATCAGTCCTATTCAAAGAGATATTCCAGTCTTCATAAATTATCAACTAACGACTGGATACATGTATTTATAAGATTGGTGTTGGCTCCACCACCGGAATCCTATGGATTGCAAGAACAGAAGACTTGTGGCCTCTGTTCTATGGAGTGACTGGTGAGACATGCATCATGCTGCTTAGTTTTTCAGATATAGCTAAATTTGTCAGTGCTGTAGACTTAAAAAAGAGAAGCATGGCACACGTGTGACCAGCCACTCCATTCATCTCCTTCGCGAACATGTGGACCAACACCGCTCTAACAAATTTCATCTAAACATTGAAAAATAGGTATAATTTGTACAATGGTGCATAATACTCTTATAGACTTCGATTCATTGGCTATTCTGCTCCATCTATTGTATTTTTCATCCCTTTAGCTGAATGAGGATTTGAGCAATGAATTTGGGATGTTTGAACGGCAATCCTTTGTGAAGCTATGTAACATTTGCACTTTACTTGCTGAGTCATTTGACACGAAATGTTATAAGGATAAAGTACACAATGAATACAAAAAGTAGCAAGATCTGATCCGGAAAAACTATGCTTAAACTTCATGAATACCAACTGCAGAGAAAATACTGTAATGTGATTGAGCTTCAATTCAAGTACAATGAATGATAACGAATGTCCTGCCTTGGCAGAATAATAGAAGACCCACTTGTTGGCAGCGATTCAGACACTGTCTCTTTTATCAGTCTGCTCTGCCGGCCCTGACCTTAATCCAGTAAATTCACATCCCCAGTTGGTCTTTAAACCGCCTCATTAGTGGCGCACTGTTGGGCATCTCCCATGACAGCCATCCGATAGGACAAAAGTGACATGGGGCTACAGACTGTAACTGAGTGGCAAGTATTATCCAGAAAAATGAGACAATAAGGAATTCAGGAATGAGGGCACATCGAATACCATGACACAAAATGGAATTTTAGTACTATGCCATCCCATCTGCCAAAGTGACTGCTTGACTGGTTTAACAAGTTTTTAAAAAATCAAAGGTATAATGCTTTTTGAATATGCATTAGAATTACATTTACATTTTACTAAAAAAATGTTGCGTTTAGTAATGATATCCTGGATTCTACAGTAATAGAATAAAGTTTCATTATTTTAAACACAAGTTCATGGTTCAGCTAAGGGTCTTCTTTAATAAATCTAATAAGGAGCGAAGACCAAGCTCAGAGCTGTAGTCAGCTTTACTAGCTGAATCCACATAGCACACAATTCAGCATATCTGACATTAAAAACCTCTTTTATTAATTGATAACAATTTTAAACTGGAAAGTCTGTAAGCAAGATTTGCGATTTAATCTGAGAGCAGCATAATGTATGGACTTATTCCAGGGATGTGTCACTTATTATGCTGTGTGCTGTAGTTTCAATACATTAATTACATTATCAGCAGGAGATTATCACTACAGGACTTGGTCTCACCTGCAGGACAGTCAGGCTAATCTGTATAACCCACCCACACCACTGATTGGTAGCTTGCTGATAACATACAAGGTATGTGAGAAGGTGCCAATCAGTGGTGTGGTTGGGATTCTAAACAGTTTAGCATTCTGACCACAGCTACATATGCAGCAGTGAAAAGAGTCATCTATTCAAATTACACCAAACAGTCCAGTAAGTAATATATCGGTGGTATCAGGCTCTCTGTCCCTATGGTACTCTCAGTTTCCATAGCAAAAACCTTCTGACAGATTCCTTTTAGAACAGTTTGCACATTTCCATACATTTCAAGTGCAAAGTACTATTACTCCTAAAATATTAATAAAATATTACAAAAAGTTGCATAACTCTAATAAAAAAATGTTGACCTTATTATCAAATAGTGGGCTGGACAAGTAACATTGTTTATAAAATGTATTGCCTATCTGGATATAACCCTAACTTCATATACATGGCCCTGGTAAATGCCTCACCCTTTTAACCCATTAAACCTAACAAAATGTACAATGGCTATTTAAATTATATGTAGTATATCACAATAGTGAGCACACACCTCAGATTTTTTTAAATATATTGTCTTTTTCATGGGACAATATTGAAGGTATTACACAATGATGACTTTTTCTGTGGCAACAGGTAGATTCCCAGGGAACGTAGTGCAAGGCAGGCAGCTGCATCTTGCTGGCTGCCGACCCTTTATACTCCACATGCAGTGTTCAATGCTCAAAACTGTGATACTTACACTGGAGGATTACTCTGGCATGGGCTAGTGTGAGGATGTACTTTATGGGTGGGGTAGGTGCACAATGCATTTCTGTTCCACAAAAGAGGAGCCACTGTGCTAGTGCCACCAGGTCTCTCTGTATACCCAGCGCACCCAAAGCTATCTCTGCCCCCAAGTGTCCCCAGGGCTGTCTGTGCCCCGCAGCGCCCTTAAGGATCTTTGTGCTTCTCCAGTGCCCCCAGCGCTGTTGGTGCCCTCCCAGCACCCCCAGAGCTATCTATACCCCCAATGGCTGTCTGTGCCTCTCAGCTCCCCT
The DNA here is from genome assembly GCF_048569485.1 of Anomaloglossus baeobatrachus. Taxonomy (NCBI): domain Eukaryota; kingdom Metazoa; phylum Chordata; class Amphibia; order Anura; family Aromobatidae; genus Anomaloglossus; species Anomaloglossus baeobatrachus. The sequence continues at coordinate 343,742,142 of NC_134353.1, read as the reverse complement.
ATGGCTGTCTGTGCCTCACAGCATGCCCATAGATGTTTGTGCCTCCCACCACCCCCATTGCTGTTTTTTCCTCCCAGTGCACCCAGGGCTGTTTGTGTCTCCCAGCATCCCTAAGGATATCTTTGCCTCCTCAGCTTCCTCAGTGCTGTCTGTATCCCCCAGCATCCCCAGGGCTATCTGTGTCACCATAGCATCCCCAGGTCTGTCTGTTCCTCCCAATATCCCTAGAGATGTATGTGCCCACCAGCACTACCCATGGCTGTCTGTGCCCCCAGCGCCACTAGGGCTGTCAGTGCCCCCCAGTGCTCCCAGAGCAGTCTGTGACCCCCAGCCCCTTCAGGGCTGTCTGTGCATAAAGGCTGTCTGTTACCCCCAGGGTTGCTTGTTTCCCCTATCATCCTCAGGGTTGTCTTTGCCCCCTCCAGCATCCTCTGGACTGTCTGTGCCCCCCAGGGCTGTCCTCATGGCTGTCTGTGCCCTCGAGAATCCCAGGGCTATCTGTGTCACCCCAGCATCCCCAGGTCTGTCTCTTCCTCCCAATATCCTTAGAGCTGTATGTGCCCACCAGCGCTACCCATGGCTGTCTGTGCCCCCAGCGCCACTAGGGCTGTCAGTGCCCCCCAGTGCTCCCAGAGCAGTATGTGACCCCCAGCCCCTCCAGGGCTGTCTGTGCATAAAGGCTGTCTGTGCCCCCCAGGGTTGCTTGTTTCCCCTATCATCTTCAGGGTTGTCTTTGCCCCCCAGCATCCTCTGGACTGTCTGTGCCCCCCAGGGCTGTCCTCAGGGCTGTCTGTGCCCTCGAGCATCCCAGGGCTATCTGGGGCCCGAGCATCCCCAGGTCTGTCTGTGCACCCAATGTCCCCAGGGCTGCCTGTGCCCCTCAGCACCCTAGGTCTATCTGTAACCGGTCAATCATTTCTGTAACCCCCACAGCTCTATCTGTAACCTGTCAAGACTGTCTGTAACCCCCACAGCTTCCCCACGGCTTTCTGTGCTCCCCAGCATACTGTAACCCCCACAGCTCCCCAAGGCTGTATGTGTCTCAAAGGCTGCCTGTGCTTCCCAGGGCTTTCTGTGCCCCCCAGCATACTCAGGGGTGTCTGTGCCCCCCAGGGTCTCAGGGCTCTCTGTGTCCCCCAGGGTTCCCAGGGCTGGCTGTGCCCCCAGTGTCCCCGTGATTATCTTTGTCCCCAGCATCACAGGGCTGTCTGTGCCCCCAGAGGTCCTTGCCACCGATAGCTGTCTGTGCTCCCAGCACCCCATGACTGTTTGTGTTTTCCCATTGCCCCCTGAGATGTTTGTGCCTTCCAGTGCCCCCAGGGATGTCTGTGATTCCAAGTACCCCAGGGCTCTCTTTGCTCTCCAGAGATGTCTGTGCCCTCCCAGTGATGCATATACCCTCCAGTGATGTCTGTGCCCTCAAGTGATGTCTATGCCCCATCTTGAAAAGTGTATATTTCTCCCAGCACTCCCCAGTGATGTATATGCTCTCAATATTTCCTGTGATATCTATGCTCTCCAGCCTCCCTAGTCATGTATATTCCTCCCAGCCCTCCCCTGTTATGTATATGCTCCGTCATCTCCTGTGATGTATATGCCTCAACCCATCCTGTGATGTATTGATGTCCCAGCATCTCCTGTGATATTTATGACCCAGCATCTCCTGTAAAGTACAAACCCCCTGGACCTCCTGTGATGTAAATGCAATAGCATCTCCTGTGACGTATATGCTCCAACTTATCCTGTGCTGTATATGCCCCAGTCCCTCCTGTGATGTACAGATGCCTCCAGCACCTCCTGTGATGTATTGATGCCCCAGAGTCTCCTGTGATGTATATGCGCTTAGTGATTCCTGTGATGTATATGCCCCCAGCATCTCCTGTACAGCAGTCCCAGCCCACATAAACCTGGAAAAGCAGTTGTGAGAAGCAACAAGATCAATATCGCCTAACATCACAGCTGCACTAAAGAGAAGCAGCTCCAGTAACTACAGTAGGGTTGAGTTATTTCATTGTTTGACCAAATACAGCAGGATTGTAGAAATTTCCAAATGATCCCTGGCAGAAAAAAAGGTTCTCCACCCCTGTATTACACTTTAATATAATGTAAAGTAGTCAGTGTATAGCTTGTATAAAAGTGTAAATTTCATTTATCCTCCATAAACAGCCATTGATGTCATAACCACTGGCAACAAAAGTGAGTACACCCCTAAGTGAAAATAGCCAAATTGTGCCAAAAATCTCAATGTTTTGTCTGGCCACCATTATTGTTTTCAAACACTGCCTTAACTCTCCTGTGCATGGAGCTTCACAGGTTGCCTTTGGAATACTCTTCCACTTCTCCATGACAAAATCATGGAACTGGTGGATGTTACAGATCTTGTGTTCGTCCACCTTCCATTTGAGGATTCAACATTGATGGTCAATAGGGCTTAGCTCTAGAACCTTTGAGCACAGTTTCTGTAGCAAGGCAGCGGTAATCTTGGAAGTGTGTTTGGGTCATTATCATGATCGAATATGCAATGCAGCCCAGTTTCCAAAGGACGGGGATTATGCTCTGCTTCAGTATGTCACAGTATATGTTTGAATTCATGGATTCCTCAATGAACTGTAGCTCTCCAAAACTGGCAGCACTCATGCACCCGCAACCCATGACATATCAACCACAATGCTTGCCTGTAGGCAAGATACACTTGTCTTTGTACTCCTCACCTTATTGCTGCTACACACACTTGACATCATCTGAACAAAATAAGTTTATCTTGGTCTCATAAGACCACAGAACATGATTCCAGTAATCCATGTCCTAAAGGCCCAGTCCCACACAACGACCTACCAGCGATCTCGAAAACAATGCGACCTGATAGGGATCGCAGGTAAGTCGCTGGGAGGTCGCTGGTGAGATGTCACACAGTCAGATCTTACCAGTGATGCAGGAACAATACAGGTCGCAGTAACGACCTGTATAACGATCTCAGCAGTCACTGTGACCCTGTCACACAGTGTCAAACACAGCGATATGTCCTGCCCAGCAGGACATCGCTTTTGAAGAAAATGGCCTGGACCATTCTGCAATGACTAGAGATATCACAGCAGGGGCCTGATCACTGGTAGGTGTCACACATAATGAGATCGCTAACGGGATCGCTACTGCATCACAGAAACCGTGACTCAGCTGCGATCTCGCTAGCGATCTCGTTATGTGTGACGGTACCTTTAGTCTGCTCGTCTTCTGCAAACTATTTATGGGCTTTCATGTGAATCATCTTTAGAAGAGGACGCCGTGCGTGGGAGTTATGAGGGTAAGTAAAATCTTATGTTTTTACGTTCAGACAGAACAGAGACATATTTACTAGGATGGGCACATATATAGTAGAAGTGGGCCAGGACATACAGTTGAAAATAGAAGTTTACATACGCTATTTAAAAAGACACCTATGCGTGTATTTCGCACTATCTGACATGAAGTTAAAATAAATGTTTCCTGTTTTAGGTCAATTGGGATTACCAAAATTATTTATATTTGCCAAGTGCCAGAATAATGAGAGAGAGAAAATGTTTTAAGACATTTTTATTACTTTCTGCAGAGTCAAAAGTTTACATACACTAAAGGCCACTTTACACACAGTGACATTGCTAGCAATGTCGCTGGTGAAAGCACCCGCCCCCATCGGTTGTGTGTCACACGCAAATTGCTGTCCGTGGCTCACAACATCGCTAGGACCCATCACACGGACTTACCTGCCTAGTGATGTCGCTGTGGCCGGCGAACCGCCTCTTTTCTAAAGGGGAGGTTTGTTCGGCGTCACAGCGGCGTCACTAAGCGGCCGCCCAATAGAAGCGGAGGGGCGGAGATGAGCGGCCGGAACATCCCGCCCACCTCCTTCTTTCCTCATTGCCGGTTGCCACAGGTATGATGTTGTTCCTCATTCCTGCGGTGTTACACATAGCGATGTCTGCTGCCGTAGGAACAACGAACAACATTGTACCTGCAGCAGCAACGATATTTGGGATTAGAACGATGTGTCAACGATCAACGATTAGGTGAGTATTTTTGATCGTTAATAGTCATTCCTGCGTTTCACATGCAATGACGTCGCTAATGAGGCCGGATGTGCGTCACAAATTCCGTGACCCCAACGACATCACGTTAGCGATGTCGTTGCGTGTAAAGCCCCCTTAAAAGTACTATGTCTTTAAACAAAATGGCATAGCCCATATGACGATGTCATGTCTTGGAAGCTTCTGATAGGTTAACTGGAAACATCTGAGTTTACAGAAAACTTTACAGATTATGGGAAGGCACCACACCCCCAATATGCAAGTGTGTAATTTTGTGTAAAGGATTTAAAACGCTTAAAATTGATTGATGAAATTTGGTAAAGAGCTAAATATCAAAAAAGCCCTCACCTCATAAAATGTGTGTAAGGTTCAATTTAAACTTTTTTTTTAAAGAGGAATGAGCAAAGCTGACATTTTGGTTAAAGTAAATGTTTCTTTTTTTCAAAGCTGAATGTTGAGCCATTATTTCAAACCTGAATTCTATTTTATATGTGGAAATGAAAATAGAGTTACATTGCTTGCAAACTGCCTTGAGTAATACTAGTGAGTTTTTAAACATAATTTTAAAAAATATGTTTAAAATTTTGAAATAAAATAGTAGCAACCTTTATACAATTTAGCAGTTATTAACTGCTTACCTTGACTGCTACCAGCTAAAATGGGCAATACAGAAAATGTAAGCTTGTTAAATTTGAAACACTAAACAGCCAGAACATGATTCAGCTGCTGATTTCAATATTTCAAGAACACATGCTGTGACAATATAATCACGTTTTAAATAAAAGAATATCAATCGTACATTTCACGTGTATATTTGTATGCAACAGTTTGTCATAAGGAGTTACAACGTGCTGAATTTGATTAACTCAGAATGAAAGTTAATATGTGAAAGATACATCAAGACACAAATAACTGTATTCAAGTTTGTTTTTCTGTCTGGTATTAATTGTACAAATAATAATTTGTTAATATAAGAACTAAAATGTATTAATATTACATAACAAATAACAAACGTTTAATACAATATACGCTGTAACACCAAACGATGAAGATATTGCTTCCAGAACACTTTAGGGTGTATCTCGTGTAATTTGAGCTGCTGATCACAAAAATTGCCTTGAAATTTTCCTGTCACATACCATTTTTCTGAAATATACTGTCTGAGTGATTTTTTTCATATTTACAGACTGTCCATGTATTGTCCACAATATATGTGCTGTTTTGTAATTTATTTGCAAGCAAAGGCATAACTTCTTTGCATTTCATTGAAATTGCAAAACTTCAGTGGAATTGTTACATACTAAGCACATGTACACATGTCTAGACATGTCTGAACACGGAGTGTAGAGGCTGTAAAATGTGCTTGCAAAGATTCTGCAAGTTAATCTAAGCAGCTATTGTCATGAGTGTGTTGTGTCCATATTTTGCGTCTGGTGGATCTGGGATCAGGAGATCTCAACATTTAATGGATTGCTCCTTTATGGAGCTTTTTTGACTGTTATCTTGTATTGCAGTGGATTTACTTCCATTTGATGCTGAAGGGGTTGAGGACACGTTCCCTTTTGGCTGAGATTATTTATCACAGCTGTACCATCTTATCATCACTCAATTTTACTATACTTACCCACTCCTGGCTTCATTAAATGCCAGTTATAGTTCTTCTATACTGATCACTTTAAAGGAGCCTATCTCTGGAGAAGATAATTTGTTCATTTATGTTGAAGCTGAGAAGTTTCCTGCTGGAGAAGCTGAGATGTTAATTTCTGTTGCAGCTGACAAGTTTACTGTTGGAAAAACCAAGGAGTGCTATTTGTTGTGGCTTGCCTCACGTGCTTGTCTTACCTTCCTCTTGTTTTTTTATTGCAGTAGTGAGACTAATGTCTCACTATCCTTCACACTAGTCACAGTGAGTTCAGGGTCAGTGAGGGCATAGGCACATGGTGGTGCACAGAGGGAAGGACCCATCTAGGGATGTTAGGGAGTGCAGGGATTGAATTCAGGTGAGTCTCAAGAGGTGACCCCCATTTCCCTACCCTATTGCCAGGACCTTACATTGTACTTTATCCCTGGTTTTCCCTTGTGTTGCGCCACTTGCCAGGTTTCCTCTTGCACCCAGTATGATATTATAAACGGCCCACATTTTTTCTGAATCTTAGAAAAGATCCTGTCAAGACCCTTACAAAGCAGATGCAGAGTCTGTCTCTCAAACTGACAGACCTGTGAGCTAGGGTTTTACACCAACATCAGCAAATCTTGAATCTGGCGGTCAGCCATGCTGAACTCCAACCCAAGATGGTTCTCCCGGATAGTTTTTCTGTTGGTTTTTTTTTTTTTGTGAAGCTTCCAAATTCTATGTTAAGCTTCATTCCCACTCTTTTGGGCAAGAGGAACAATGAGTAGGGATTGTTATCTCCCTCTTGCAATTAGATCCTGAATACTGGGCTTTTTCACTTCTGTCTTTCTCACAGTTGCTTTGGACAGTGAATGTTTTTTTCACAGCTCTACATTGTTTATGATGATCCCTACCATGTCTCCCTTGCTGAGTCTAAGGGTACCTTCACACATAGCGAGATTGCTGCTGAGTCACAGATTCTGTGACGCAACAACAACCTTGCCAGCGATCTCGCTACGTTTGACACATAGCAGCGACCAGGTCCCTGCTCTGAGATCGCTGGTCATGTCAAAATGGCCTGGACCATTTTTTAATCGTCGAGGTCCTGCCGGGCAGGATGCATCAGTGTGTTTGACACCTTACCATCAACCTCATTGATGACTCAGAGCTAAGACACATACCACCGGGATCGCTATACAGGCCTCTACGGTCGCTGTATCATTGCTGAGTCATTGGGAAGATCTGACTGTTTGACATCTCCCCAGCAACCACGTAGTGACTTACCAGCGATTCTTATCAGGTCGTATTGTTTTCAGGATCACTGGAAAGTTGTTAAATGTGATGGCGTCTTAAGGTACGTAAGCTTCACAAAAGGGGACCATCCGGCGGAGTTTTGCTCAGAGTTCTTGAGATGGACCAATGACACCAGTGTCTCTTTGTCCTCAGCTTTATATTGAGCTTGTTCTGACAGACTCCGGAGATTTTGAGAAGGTATTTTTATTGGCTCCTCTCTTAAAGTTGGAAGGTGTAGGAAACGAAATGCGTGTGAAAGCTAAACTGAACATTTTTTTTTAATGAAAATCAGTTTTAAAATAAAAATAAATAAATAAATAAGTAGTTGAGCACCATTTAGGTTATGATCAGACCAGTATGAAAAAATGGTCACGCAGGTGACATTGCATTGGCACATCTGTCAGGTCCCAGGAACAATAAGCAGGTAAAATTGGTTTCCTTTCTAGTCATCCAAACAGGATTGTGCATGATCAGCACCTGCTGACAACTCGTTTTAAAGGGAAGGAGCCTTAAATAAAAAATAAACTACTTAAGAATTGCAAAGATGTTTTAATTTAAAAATAAAAAAAAACTTTTTAATGGTATTTAATTAAAAAAATGTATAAGCTGAGCAGTGAGCACCTACTGAAATATGCAATGAAACCCTAGTGTAGTGATAGCTCACATTACACCTGCAGTTGATGTGTGCAGGATCTACTCTTGTGTCTGACGTCTCCTATCTTCTGGGTTTTTGATCCTAAACTTTACCCTACCTTATCCTTTTGCATAATGCGGAGCCATTACTGGAGACTGAAAAGTGATACTCCATGCTCATAGCAAATCCCCAATTAGGGGATTCTCCACCCCTGAAATGCTTAACCAATCACAATAGTATTTCACAGAAAAAATACATAAACAACCCATATTACAAAATCGCATTAAGAACTGCAGCAGTTAAACCCCAATACAAGAAAAACAACCGCATATAAAATCCCCCATATAATTAATCACAACATAAGGAGAATTGTGTCAAATGAAGGTGTTATCAATCAGCGTCTTGAGGAGATGTGTAAAAAATTTTTGCAGAGAGGCTATCCAAAACAGGATCTTGATAGGTATAATGAAAGGGCCTTGGTACAATCACATGGGGATTTAATGAATTAATTCATTAATTGATTAGTCCTAGGAGAATTTCCTTGGTCTCAACTTTTAATCCTTTGAGTATTGTGAGGATAGTCAGAATGCACTGGTCATTGCTAGCTAGGGGACATCCTGAGGTGGAGGAATTTCTCTCCTGTCCTCTTATCTCATATAAACAAGGGTGTATCCTGGGGGATCGTCTAGTACATTCTGACGTAGGTCCTCTAAAGAAAAATATACTGTACAGACCACCTTTTGACAACCGAGAATGGGGAATTCTCTCTGTCTCGGTTGTGCTTGCTGTGGGAACATGATTAACCCCTTCAGCCCCCAGGCACTTTCCGTTTTTGCGTTTTTGTTTTTTGTTCCTTTTCTTCCGAGAGCAGTAACTTTTTTATTATTCCGTCAATCTTGCCATATGAGGGCTTGTTCTTTGCGGGACGAGTTGTACTTTTAAATGAAATTATATGTTTTACCATATATTGTACTGGAAAGCAGCAAAAAAATTCCAAGTATGGAAAAACTGCAAAAAAAAGTGTGATCGCACAATAGTTTTTGGGATGTTTTATTCACCGTGTTCACTATATGATAAAACTGATGTATCTATGTGATGCCTCAGGTCGTTGTGAGTTTGTAGACACCAAACATGTATAGGTTTACTTGTATCTAAGGGGTTAAAGAAAATTCACAAGTTTGTCCAATAAAAGTGGCGCACGTTTTGTGCCATTTTCCGAAACACGTAGCATTCTTATTTTTTGGGATCTATGGCTCAATGATGGCTTATTTTTTGCGTCTCGAGCAGACGTTTATAATGGTACCATTTTTGCTCAGATACTACGTTTTGATCGCCTGTTATTGCATTTTGCGTAAAACTTGCGGCAACCAAAAAACGTAATTTTGGCATTTGGAATTTTTTTGCCACTACGCCGTTTACCAATCAGATTAATTGATTTTATATTTTGATAGATCGGGCATTTCTGAACGCGGCGATACCAAATATGTGTATATTTATTTATTTTTTAACCCTTTCATTTTCAATGGGGGGAAAGGGGGGTGATTTGAACTTTTAGGTTTTTTTTTTTTTTTTTATTTTTTAAAACTTTTTGTTTTACTTTTTTTTTATTTTACTAGTCCCCCTAGGGGGCTATAGCGATCAGCAATCCGATCGCTATTATCTATCTGCTGATCACAGCTATACAGCTGTAAACAGCAGATTCAGTCACTTTTTTTTCCCTCTGCTCTCGGCCGAGGGAAAACGAAAGTGAAACATCGTAGCTGCAGGCGTCATCACATGACCCTGTGCTACAATGGCAACCACCCATAGTCACATGATAACGCACGTGACTTCCGGTGGAGACGGCGGTAAGTAAAAAACATGGCCGCGTGCATTTAGATCTTGCTGCCAGACTTTGGCAGCAAGATTTAAGGGGTTAATGGCCGCGGGTGGAGGCGATTCCACCCGCGGCTAGCAGGCACACATGTCAGCTGTTAAAAACAGCTGATATGTGTGCCGACCACCGCTGCCTGCCCGCGGCAGGGGGCGGGGCATAACGGGACACGATCCTTGACGGATAGATCCGTCCAAAGTCGTGAAGGGGTTAAGGGCTCCATATTTTCTCACCCACGGACTGGCAAAACTTACCACATTGGTGGGAGATATACGTGCACCAGCTCTTTTGTGGTGTACATTTTCTCCTGCCCGTGTGGGTTGTTGTACGTGGGTGAGACTACTATGGAGGTTAAGGCACGTATTAGCAAACATAAGAGTACCATTAGGACAGGTATGGTTGAGCTTCCTATTCCTAGACATTTTAGGGATAGGGACCACAATGTTAGTCAGTTGATTTTGTGTCAATTATGGGGTACTGCCACTTAGGAGAGGAGGAGATAGGTTAAGGATTTTAAAGTGAAAAGAACTTAGTTGGATTTTTGAGTTAGATTGTCTCCAACCAAAGGGATGAATGTCGAATATATGTGAGCAACATACAGTTAGGTCCAGAAATATTTGGACAGTGACACAAGTTTTGTTATTTTAGCTGTTTACAAAAACATGTTCAGAAATACAATTATATATATAATATGGGCTGAAAGTGCACACTCCCAGCTGCAATATGAGAGTTTTCTCCAAATCGGAGAAAGGGTTTAGGAATCATAGCTCTGTAATGCATAGCCTCCTCTTTTTCAAGGGACCAAAAGTAATTGGACAAGGGACTCTAAGGGCTGCAATTAACTCTGAAGGCGTCTCCCTCGTTAACCTGTAATCAATGAAGTAGTTAAAAGGTCTGGGGTTGATTACAGGTGTGTGGTTTTGCATTTGGAAGCTGTTGCTGTGACCAGACAACATGCGGTCTAAGGAACTCTCAATTGAGGTGAAGCAGAACATCCTGAGGCTGAAAAAAAAGAAAAAATCCATCAGAGAGATAGCAGACATGCTTGGAGTAGCAAAATCAACAGTCGGGTACATTCTGAGAAAAAAGGAATTGACTGGTGAGCTTGGGAACTCAAAAAGGCCTGGGCGTCCACGGATGACAACAGTGGTGGATGATCGCCGCATACTTTCTTTGGTGAAGAAGAACCCGTTCACAACATCAACTGAAGTCCAGAACACTCTCAGTGAAGTAGGTGTATCTGTCTCTAAGTCAACAGTAAAGAGAAGACTCCATGAAAGTAAATACAAAGGGTTAACATCTAGATGCAAACCATTCATCAATTCCAAAAATAGACAGGCCAGAGTTAAATTTGCTGAAAAACACCTCATGAAGCCAGCTCAGTTCTGGAAAAGTATTCTATGGACAGATGAGACAAAGATCAACTTGTACCAGAATGATGGGAAGAAAAAAGTTTGGAGAAGAAAGGGAACGGCACATGATCCAAGTCCCACCACATCCTCTGTAAAACATGGTGGAGGCAACGTGATGGCATGGGCATGCATGGCTTTCAATGGCACTGGGTCACTTGTGTTTATTGATGACATAACAGCAGACAAGAGTAGCCGGATGAATTCTGAAGTGTACCGGGATATACTTTCAGCCCAGATTCAGCCAAATGCCGCAAAGTTGATCGGACGGCGCTTCATAGTACAGATGGACAATGACCCCAAGCATACAGCCAAAGCTACCCAGGAGTTCATGAGTGCAAAAAAGTGGAACATTCTGCAATGGCCAAGTCAATCACCAGATCTTATCCCAATTGAGCATGCTTTTCACTTGCTCAAATCCAGACTTAAGATGGAAAGACCCACAAACAAGCAAGACCTGAAGGCTGCGGCTGTAAAGGCCTGGCAAAGCATTAAGAAGGAGGAAACCCAGCGTTTGGTGATGTCCATGGGTTCCAGACTTAAGGCAGTGATTGCCTCCAAAGGATTCGCAACAAAATATTGAAAATAAAAATATTTTGTTTGGGTTTGGTTTATTTGTCCAATTACTTTTGACCTCCTAAAATGTGGAGTGTTTGTAAAGAAATGTGTACAATTCCTACAATTTCTATCAGATATTTTTGTTCAAACCTTCAAATTAAATGTTACAATCTGCACTTGAATTCTGTTGTAGAGGTTTCATTTCAAATCCAATGTGGTGGCATGCAGAGCCCAACTCGCGAAAATTGTGTCACTGTCCAAATATTTCTGGACCTAACTGTAGTTGTCTCTTTAATTGAGTTCTGGTGGATTACATGTTTTTAATCACCATTTTTTATGTGGATTTATCTTTTTTATTTTCAGTTAGGCGATCTTTGGTGGGCTGCTATGAGGGTTTTGGGGAGGATGGAACAGGACAATGACAGGTTGGTATGTATAGCACGTCCTGATCTTTCTCCCCTTCCTTCCTCCTACACTCCTATTATATATAGTAGCTATATATACAGATTTTTTGTGTTATTTCACAGTTTTAGTGGATTGTGGTTTTTTTATATGGCCAATAGCAATTAATATCTTTATGTCCTATGTACAGGTTTATTGCCCTATAAGTGGAATGGAATGTGGCTCCTGGTATGAATCCATTTGGTCCTTTATTCATCATCTCTTAGAGGTCTTTGTTTTGTATACATAAGTCTGTGATTTTATATAACAACCTATTTGAGTATTTGTTGTGAACAATATACAGTGGGGGAAAAAATTATTTAGTCAGCCACTAATTGTGCAAGTTCTCCTACTTAAAAAGATGTGAGAGTCCTCTAATTGACATCATAGGTAGACCACAACTATGAGAGTCAAAATGAGAAAACAAATCCAGAAAATCACCTTGTCTGATTTGCCAAGATTTTTGTGCAAATTATGTTGGAAAATAAATATTTAGTCACCTAAAAACATGCAAGATTTCTGGCTCTCACAGTCCCAACTCCACTATGGTGAAGACCAAAGAGCTGTCGAAGGACACCAGAAACAAAATTGTAGCCCTGCACCAGGCTGGGAAGACTGAATCTGCAATAGGTAAGCAGCTTAGTGTGATGAAATCAACTGTGGGAGCAATAATAAGAAAATAGAAGACATACAAGACCACTGATAATCTCCCTCGATCTGGGGCTCCATGCAAGATCTCACCCCGTGGGGTCAAAATGATCACAAGAATGGTGAGTAAAAATACCAGAGCAAAATGGGGGGATCTAGGGAATGACCTGCATAGAGCTGGAACCACCGTAACAAAGGCTACCATCAGTAACACACTACGACGCTAAGGACTCAGATCCTGCTGTGCCAGAAGTGTTCTCCTGTTAAGCCAGTACATGGCCAGGCCCATCTGAAGTTTACTAGAGAGAATTTGGATTATCCAAAAGAGTATAGGGAGAAAGTCATATGGTCTGATGAAACCAAAGTAGAATTGTTTGGTAGAAACACAACCCGTCATGTTTGGAGGATACAGAATGCTGAGTTGCATCCAAAGAACACCATACCTACTGTGAAGCATGGGGGTGGCAACATCATGCTTTGGGGCTGTTTCTCTACTAAGGGACCAGAATGACTGATTCGTGTACATGAAAGAATGAATGGGGCCATGTATTGTGAGATTTTGAGTGCAAACCTCCTTCCATAAGGAAGGGCATTGAAGATGAAACGTGGCTGGGTCTTTCAGCATGATAATGATCCCAAGCACACCGCCAGGGCAACAAAGGAGTGGCTTCGTAAGAAGCATGTGAAGGTCCTGGAGTGGACTAGCCAGTCTCCAGATCTCAATACCACAGAAAACCTTTGGAGGGAGTTGAAACTCCATGTTGCCCAGCGACAGGCCCAACACATCACTGCTCTAGAGGAGATCTGCATGCATGGAAGTATGGGCCAACATACCACCAACAGTGTGTGCCAACCTTATGAAGGCTTACAGAAAACATTTAACCTCTGTCATTGCCAACAAAGGATATATAACAAAATATTGAGATGAACTTTTGTTATTAGCCAAATACTTATTTTCCACTATAATTTGCAAAAAAAAAAAAATCTTGCCAAATCAGACGCGGTGATTTTCTGGATTTGTTTTCTCATTTTGTTTCTCATAGTTGTGGTCTACCTATTATGACAATTACAGGTCTCTGTCATCTTTTTAGAGGGAAACATGCACAATTAGTGGCTGACTAAATACATTTTTTCCCCACCATATTTGTATGGGAGCTCCTCTGGTTGTTTATATTTTTATCCATGTAACAAATATATTCCTTGAATTGGGTTTGTAATATATGTGAATCATTACACATCTTGGAGTCCATTTTTGAGATTAAATTAGTATTTTTTTTATAAAATACTTTAGTATGGGATTTTCATATTCTAACCCTGGATGGGGTGATGTATTAACCCTTTTATCTTTTATAGGGTGTTCTTATTACTATACTATTATTAGACCTTATTGGACTGCCAGGATGTGTTTTGATATGTGCTTAGTATATTTGTTTGTTGTGACTGTTTTATTTCAGTCCCCCAATTTGGTTATGTACCTGGATAATGATTTTCTATTTTTGATAACCACTATGAAGATGCTTCCGTATATTCAGTACCTTTGCATTCTCTATCTGCAAGGACCTTGGATTTCTTCTATTGACCAATGAGGATGGGACGCCGCAGCATGTGCAGCAGCACTTTCATGCTTGATGAACTGCTGGATTATGTCTATCTGCAAGGACCCGATATTTACTCCTGGCTGTCCAATGGAACCAAGACGCCGGCACATGCGCAGTAACGCTTATGCCCAATAGGACTGTTGAATCACATGTTTATTTTGTGGACATACTATTGGTCAGCAATTGCCATGGATGTATGGATGCCACTGGCCGGGACTTTCCTCCTGGTTTACCTTGCATGGTATCTATATCAATGTTGTGATTAATTGTACGGGGGATTTTATCTGCGGTTGTTTTTCTTGTATTGTGATTTAACTGCTGCAATTCTTAATGCGATTTTGTATTATTTGGTTGGGTTGTTTATGTATTTTTTCTGTGAAACACTATTGTGATTGGTTAAGTATTTCAGTGGTGGAGAATCCCCAAATTGATGATTTGCTATGAGCATAGTATATTTAAACCTGAGTATGGGAGTTCTTCAGACATGCTTGTTGAAGCCCAAATGTAGGGTGAAACGTTGCTGTCTGGATGGAATAAAGATTCTTCTGAAGATTACCCCTGAGACGCTGTCTATCATTGTACTATGTGTTTGATTAACAAGAGGATCCCTTGGATTTTGACCTGACATTTTCCCTAAGAAGGATTCCAATTGAGGGGCTGCAAACAACCTGTTTTTTGATTGAAAAGTAATATTGACATGTGAACAGTGACACAAAGGATGGTTGGCTGCGCTGATTGTTAGCTGATCACTGTTTTGCAATTATATATGCAGACTATCACACACTGGGGTTAGATATATGGATCATTGTAGTGTATCACACAAGATGGGATTAGATGTGTGGCCCTGCTCTAGCCACTTCAATGGGAGCAGTAGTGTAATGTGTGACTCCGTGCCATCTATTTCTATGGGAGCAGTGGTGTAATGTGTGACACCGCACCATCTATCCATCTATTTCTATAGCAGCAGTGGTGTAATATGACCCCTATGCAAGCAGTGGTGCAATGTGTGAGACTTGCATCACAGATGATGGATTAGATACGTGGCTGGGGGGTAACCAGAACAGCTGGGTCTGCTTATTGTGTGTTGCCAGTAGTAAAAGGGGTCTGACAGCAGCAGGCCTACACGTCTAACGGATGCACCTATTGATCAACGTTTATGGCAGAAATGCCGGGTCCAGCCCTGTCACATGCATAGAAAAAAAAAGGGGGGATTATGACTAAAGACCCAGCGTCTGAAACGCGTCAATCATAGGAAATTTTATCCTCACCATATATTTTATCCAATAGGAAGTAAAGATTTTTTTTAATCTTCAATAATTTTTGTCTGCATGGACGTTTTGTGCTGGAGTACCTCCTCACTTTGCCTGTCCCATGCATCCATGGTGTGCCATTATACTATTTGTACTTTATGACAATTAATGCCACTTTTGTTGGGGTCTGCCCCTAATTTTTAGAAATGCAGACTCCTAGTTGGGTCTCTATATTGTGTGTTGCCTGTAGTGGCAGGGGTCTCACAGCACGAGGTCTACACCTGTCGCTCATCTACCTCTCCACCTCTCCATTTTAAATTAATTTAAAAGCTGTAAATGCTGTCTTGTGCAAGGCCCATGCCTGACTGCTGCTCCACGATACTATAGGTACTCTGGTGCAACTGATGCCACTTTTCTGATGTCTGCCCCTAATTTTTGGAAATGGGCTCAGAGTTAACAATTAGTATTTATCTCCACACAAGTATCCCAATCTTTTATCTCTGCTGATATACTGTGGCAGGAGCACAGAATTATCAATCAGTATATGCTGAAATGTCTATTTTTGGCAGGCCGCATGACCACAGATTTATCAAATTTTAGATGCTGAAATTTCAATAGCTGGCAGGACCACAGAAGTATCAATCTCTATTTTGATTATGAAATGGCAATTTGTGGCTGGACCACAGATTTTTCAATCTCTATTTAGATTATGAAATGGAAATTTGTGGCTGAACCATAAATATTCAATCTCTATGTAGATGATGAAATGGCAATTTTTGGCTGGACCACAGATTTTGCAATCTTTACTTAGATGATGAAATGGCAATTTTTGGCTTGACCATAGATTTTGCAATCTCACTTTAGATGATGAAATGGCAATTTGTACCTGGACCTTGAACTAGCAATCTCTATTCAGTTGATTAAATGTCAATTTGTGACTGGCCTACCTGATTTTCAATTACTGATGAAATGCCAATTCATGGCACACAACTGTCTCTACGCTGAATGCCCATGTTTCTTCACTAGTCTACACTATCGCCTTCCAATCAATCTGAACTATCTAAAATTAAACCCTCTAGCTAAGCTGTTTAGCAGCAGCACCATCCCTAAGCTGTAGCAATCACAAAATGGTGCCAATGCCGCATGTTCGCTTTTTACATGTAACTTAGGAAGCCAATGAAACAACCCCTTGTGTCTGAACATTGTGGAGGTTTTCTGCTCCCTGATTGGCTGCCAGAACATCCACACATAAAGTTAAGGAAAAAAAATGTCCGACGCTCCCTCTGACTTATCTTTACCCCTCCCCTTGTCAAAAATGCTTTTTTAAGATGGAGTAATCTGTCTTGCCATGCCGACTATAGCTTTCGCTTAACCTGTCTGTGTGCTGTTCTGTTTCAGTAACTGGTGATTTACTGTGTGTTCCTTGGTGTGCAGTGGAATTCTTCCTGTCATCTGGTAATTTCCTCCCTGCTCTTTATTTTCCTTCTTATCATTTAATGTCTGATTACACTGTGTGAGCATGCTGCGCACTAGAGTTTTAGTTTCACCAGTTTGTCCTTATCTGTGGGTTCTACCACTCCTGTCCCAGTCCTTCCCTGGGGCATGGGAGAGGGTTATTAGATCAGGGCTGTCTAGGAGCAGGGCTAGGAAGTCGGCCTAGACATTGTCACCATTAGACATATCTCTGGGAGTAGGGACAGCTACGGCCCCTGTAATCTATGGGCTAGTCTAGGAGCCCGGGTCCCCTATTATCCCTTCCCATCCCTCACATGTCCTTCATTAACTGCTGCTCTTATGGTGCAGGAATACATCATTGTTCCCTCAGGAGCCATGGCTTTGGTTTGACAGCAGTTTTTGCATCCTTTTTAGTTACACACATTTATATAATACACAGAGTCAGCCTAAGAGACTGTATGAAATATTACTCATGTTATGTGTTTTGATGCTTTGATTTTTTTTTTTTTTACATAGGTATAGCTTATTCTTTATGTAAAACACTTTCACTTCTTAAATGCTTGCTTTACCACTTTCACATGAAAGTAACAGTAGCTTACTGGATTATTTAACATTCTTCTTAACTTGGTCATACATGATAAAAAATTTCCCTTTTGACCATTTATGTGTTAAGCATTAGACAGGTCTCAATAATTCTCAATTTCATAGGGTCTCTCTTGGGTCATCTTAAAATAAATGAGTTGGCAAATATCTATGATGATTTTCTCAAGCAGACATAACCTCTGTTTGCCTGTGGTATGTTCTAAGCTATGGCTGCTGGAGATCCGAGGTGGACCAGGGCAGGGTTGGAGCCCGCCGGTACCGACACCGTAGAACCGACCCGGAAACCGTGTACAGAGGGGGTACTTGGACCCTGAAGCCAGGACCGGAACCAACGGCCTAGCTAATTAACCAATTGAGGGCAGGATTATATGTCCTGTCCCAACTACAGTCCCAAAAGCAGACAACAGCCCACCGCGGGGGATAGGGTATCCGCCAGGGCCCGGTAGATCCCAGGGGCCAGCGTCAGCGGGCACGGCTCCCAACAAAAGGACTAGGAGTGGACTCCTGTGTTTCACACCGGGTAGTCCACCACACCAAACACAGAGTGCAGAGGAAAGTGACACTGACCAACAACCCGGGTGTAGGATCAGATACACCACACCGTGGCTGCCGGCCACCTGCACCTTGGTTTACCATTGGACTTGTGTGATTCATTTAATCATAAGTAAACTAACAACCCCCGGTCTGACCAGGCGCGCTGGCCCCTGCAATCACCACCCTCAGCATAGAGACACTGGGCCCCGGGGCATCCATCCCTACCCACAGAGGGGTTAACAGCCAGCTGCCATCCCATCACCCCTGGGTGCCCCACAACAGCAGCGGTGGTGCCACCTTTAATACACACCATGAGTGGCGTCACAGACAGTTTACGGCAAATCCCGTACAAATACATCCCCTTTTATTTGAAGTGTCCGCGCGAGCCCCGGGTCTGGTAGAATCCCTCGAGCCACACTGCGAATCCCTCGTTAACCTGTAATCAATGAAGTAGTTAAAAGGTCTGGGGTTGATTACAGGTGTGTGGTTTTGCATTTGGAAGCTGTTGCTGTGACCAGACAACATGCGGTCTAAGGAACTCTCAATTGAGGTGAAGCAGAACATCCTGAGGCTGAAAAAAAAGAAAAAATCCATCAGAGAGATAGCAGACATGCTTGGAGTAGCAAAATCAACAGTCGGGTACATTCTGAGAAAAAAGGAATTGACTGGTGAGCTTGGGAACTCAAAAAGGCCAGGGCGTCCACGGATGACAACAGTGGTGGATGATCGCCGCATACTTTCTTTGGTGAAGAAGAACCCGTTCACAACATCAACTGAAGTCCAGAACACTCTCAGTGAAGTAGGTGTATCTGTCTCGAAGTCAACAGTAAAGAGAAGACTCCATGAAAGTAAATACAAAGGGTTAACATCTAGATGCAAACCATTCATCAATTCCAAAAATAGACAGGCCAGAGTTAAATTTGCTGAAAAACACCTCATGAAGCCAGCTCAGTTCTGGAAAAGTATTCTATGGACAGATGAGACAAAGATCAACTTGTACCAGAATGATGGGAAGAAAAAAGTTTGGAGAAGAAAGGGAACGGCACATGATCCAAGTCCCACCACATCCTCTGTAAAACATGGTGGAGGCAACGTGATGGCATGGGCATGCATGGCTTTCAATGGCACTGGGTCACTTGTGTTTATTGATGACATAACAGCAGACAAGAGTAGCCGGATGAATTCTGAAGTGTACCGGGATATACTTTCAGCCCAGATTCAGCCAAATGCCGCAAAGTTGATCGGACGGCGCTTCATAGTACAGATGGACAATGACCCCAAGCATACAGCCAAAGCTACCCAGGAGTTCATGAGTGCAAAAAAGTGGAACATTCTGCAATGGCCAAGTCAATCACCAGATCTTATCCCAATTGAGCATGCTTTTCACTTGCTCAAATCCAGACTTAAGATGGAAAGACCCACAAACAAGCAAGACCTGAAGGCTGCGGCTGTAAAGGCCTGGCAAAGCATTAAGAAGGAGGAAACCCAGCGTTTGGTGATGTCCATGGGTTCCAGACTTAAGGCAGTGATTGCCTCCAAAGGATTCGCAACAAAATATTGAAAATAAAAATATTTTGTTTGGGTTTGGTTTATTTGTCCAATTACTTTTGACCTCCTAAAATGTGGAGTGTTTGTAAAGAAATGTGTACAATTCCTACAATTTCTATCAGATATTTTTGTTCAAACCTTCAAATTAAATGTTACAATCTGCACTTGAATTCTGTTGTAGAGGTTTCATTTCAAATCCAATGTGGTGGCATGCAGAGCCCAACTCGCGAAAATTGTGTCACTGTCCAAATATTTCTGGACCTAACTGTAGTTGTCTCTTTAATTGAGTTCTGGTGGATTACATGTTTTTAATCACCATTTTTTATGTGGATTTATCTTTTTTATTTTCAGTTAGGCGATCTTTGGTGGGCTGCTATGAGGGTTTTGGGGAGGATGGAACAGGACAATGACAGGTTGGTATGTATAGCACGTCCTGATCTTTCTCCCCTTCCTTCCTCCTACACTCCTATTATATATAGTAGCTATATATACAGATTTTTTGTGTTATTTCACAGTTTTAGTGGATTGTGGTTTTTTTATATGGCCAATAGCAATTAATATCTTTATGTCCTATGTACAGGTTTATTGCCCTATAAGTGGAATGGAATGTGGCTCCTGGTATGAATCCATTTGGTCCTTTATTCATCATCTCTTAGAGGTCTTTGTTTTGTATACATAAGTCTGTGATTTTATATAACAACCTATTTGAGTATTTGTTGTGAACAATATACAGTGGGGGAAAAAATTATTTAGTCAGCCACTAATTGTGCAAGTTCTCCTACTTAAAAAGATGTGAGAGTCCTCTAATTGACATCATAGGTAGACCACAACTATGAGAGTCAAAATGAGAAAACAAATCCAGAAAAT
Source organism: Anomaloglossus baeobatrachus (assembly GCF_048569485.1). Classification (NCBI taxonomy): domain Eukaryota; kingdom Metazoa; phylum Chordata; class Amphibia; order Anura; family Aromobatidae; genus Anomaloglossus; species Anomaloglossus baeobatrachus. Next base: position 343,721,758 of record NC_134353.1, on the reverse strand, counting down.
CACCTTGTCTGATTTGCCAAGATTTTTGTGCAAATTATGTTGGAAAATAAATATTTAGTCACCTAAAAACATGCAAGATTTCTGGCTCTCACAGTCCCAACTCCACTATGGTGAAGACCAAAGAGCTGTCGAAGGACACCAGAAACAAAATTGTAGCCCTGCACCAGGCTGGGAAGACTGAATCTGCAATAGGTAAGCAGCTTAGTGTGATGAAATCAACTGTGGGAGCAATAATAAGAAAATAGAAGACATACAAGACCACTGATAATCTCCCTCGATCTGGGGCTCCATGCAAGATCTCACCCCGTGGGGTCAAAATGATCACAAGAATGGTGAGTAAAAATACCAGAGCAAAATGGGGGGATCTAGGGAATGACCTGCATAGAGCTGGAACCACCGTAACAAAGGCTACCATCAGTAACACACTACGACGCTAAGGACTCAGATCCTGCTGTGCCAGAAGTGTTCTCCTGTTAAGCCAGTACATGGCCAGGCCCATCTGAAGTTTACTAGAGAGAATTTGGATTATCCAAAAGAGTATAGGGAGAAAGTCATATGGTCTGATGAAACCAAAGTAGAATTGTTTGGTAGAAACACAACCCGTCATGTTTGGAGGATACAGAATGCTGAGTTGCATCCAAAGAACACCATACCTACTGTGAAGCATGGGGGTGGCAACATCATGCTTTGGGGCTGTTTCTCTACTAAGGGACCAGAATGACTGATTCGTGTACATGAAAGAATGAATGGGGCCATGTATTGTGAGATTTTGAGTGCAAACCTCCTTCCATAAGGAAGGGCATTGAAGATGAAACGTGGCTGGGTCTTTCAGCATGATAATGATCCCAAGCACACCGCCAGGGCAACAAAGGAGTGGCTTCGTAAGAAGCATGTGAAGGTCCTGGAGTGGACTAGCCAGTCTCCAGATCTCAATACCACAGAAAACCTTTGGAGGGAGTTGAAACTCCATGTTGCCCAGCGACAGGCCCAACACATCACTGCTCTAGAGGAGATCTGCATGCATGGAAGTATGGGCCAACATACCACCAACAGTGTGTGCCAACCTTATGAAGGCTTACAGAAAACATTTAACCTCTGTCATTGCCAACAAAGGATATATAACAAAATATTGAGATGAACTTTTGTTATTAGCCAAATACTTATTTTCCACTATAATTTGCAAAAAAAAAAAAATCTTGCCAAATCAGACGCGGTGATTTTCTGGATTTGTTTTCTCATTTTGTTTCTCATAGTTGTGGTCTACCTATTATGACAATTACAGGTCTCTGTCATCTTTTTAGAGGGAAACATGCACAATTAGTGGCTGACTAAATACATTTTTTCCCCACCATATTTGTATGGGAGCTCCTCTGGTTGTTTATATTTTTATCCATGTAACAAATATATTCCTTGAATTGGGTTTGTAATATATGTGAATCATTACACATCTTGGAGTCCATTTTTGAGATTAAATTAGTATTTTTTTTATAAAATACTTTAGTATGGGATTTTCATATTCTAACCCTGGATGGGGTGATGTATTAACCCTTTTATCTTTTATAGGGTGTTCTTATTACTATACTATTATTAGACCTTATTGGACTGCCAGGATGTGTTTTGATATGTGCTTAGTATATTTGTTTGTTGTGACTGTTTTATTTCAGTCCCCCAATTTGGTTATGTACCTGGATAATGATTTTCTATTTTTGATAACCACTATGAAGATGCTTCCGTATATTCAGTACCTTTGCATTCTCTATCTGCAAGGACCTTGGATTTCTTCTATTGACCAATGAGGATGGGACGCCGCAGCATGTGCAGCAGCGCTTTCATGCTTGATGAACTGCTGGATCATGTCTATCTGCAAGGACCCGATATTTACTCCTGGCTGTCCAATGGAACCAAGACGCCGGCACATGCGCAGTAACGCTTATGCCCAATAGGACTGTTGAATCACATGTTTATTTTGTGGACATACTATTGGTCAGCGATTGCCATGGATGTATGGATGCCACTGGCCGGGACTTTCCTCCTGGTTTACCTTGCATGGTATCTATTTCAATGTTGTGATTAATTGTACGGGGGATTTTATATGCGGTTGTTTTTCTTGTATTGTGATTTAACTGCTGCAATTCTTAATGCGATTTTGTATTATTTGGTTGGGTTGTTTATGTATTTTTTCTGTGAAACACTATTGTGATTGGTTAAGTATTTCAGGGGTGGAGAATCCCCAAATTGATGATTTGCTATGAGCATAGTATGTTGAAGCTTGTTGAAGCCCAATTGTAGGGTGAAACGTTGCTGTCTGGATGGAATAAAGATTCTTCTGAAGATTACCCCTGAGACGCTGTTTATCATTGTACTATGTGTTTGATTAACAAGAGGATCCCTTGGATTTTGACCTGACATTTTCCCTAAGAAGGATTCCAATTGAGGGGCTGCAAACAACCTGTTTTTTGATTGAAAAGTAATACTGACATATGAATAGTGACACAAAGGATGGTTGGCTGCGCTGATTGTTAGCTGATCACTGTTTTGCAATTATATATGCAGACTATCACACACTGGGGTTAGATATATGGATCATTGTAGTGTATCACACAAGATGGGATTAGATGTGTGGCCCTGCTCTAGCCACTTCAATGGGAGCAGTAGTGTAATGTGTGACTCCGTGCCATCTATTTCTATGGGAGCAGTGGTGTAATGTGTGACACCGCACCATCTATCCATCTATTTCTATAGCAGCAATGGTGTAATATGACCCCTATGCAAGCAGTGGTGCAATGTGTGCGACTTGCATCACAGATGATGGATTAGATACGTGGCTGGGGGGTAACCAGAACAGCTGGGTCTGCTTATTGTGTGTTGCCAGTAGTAAAAGGGGTCTGACAGCAGCAGGCCTACACGTCTAACTGATGCACCTATTGATCAACGTTTATGGCAGAAATGCCGGGTCCAGCCCTGTCACATGCATAGAAAAATAAGGGGGGGATTATGACTAAAGACCCAGCGTCTGAAACGCGTCAATCATAGGAAATTTTATCCTCACTATATATTTTATCCAATAGGAAGTAAAGATTTTTTTTAATCTTTAATAATTTTTGTCTGCATGGACGTTTTGTGCTGGAGTACCTCCTCACTTTGCCTGTCCCATGCATCCATGGTGTGCCATTATACTATTTGTACTTTATGACAATTAATGCCACTTTTGTTGGGGTCTGCCCCTAATTTTTAGAAATGCAGACTCCTAGTTGGGTCTCTATATTGTGTGTTGCCTGTAGTGGCAGGGGTCTCACAGCACGAGGTCTACACCTGTCGCTCATCTACCTCTCAACCTCTCCATTTTAAATTAATTTAAAAGCTGTAAATGCTGTCTTGTGCAAGGCCCATGCCTGACTGCTGCTCCACGATACTATAGGTACTCTGGTGCAACTGATGCCACTTTTCTGATGTCTGCCCCTAATTTTTGGAAATGGGCTCAGAGTTAACAATTAGTATATATCTCCACACAAGTATCCCAATCTTTTATCTCTGCTGATATACTGTGGCAGGAGCACAGAATTATCAATCAGTATATGCTGAAATGTCTATTTTTGGCAGGCCGCATGACCACAGATTTATCAAATTTTAGATGCTGAAATTTCAATAGCTGGCAGGACCACAGAAGTATCAATCTCTATTTTGATTATGAAATGGCAATTTGTGGCTGGACCACAGATTTTTCAATCTCTATTTAGATTATGAAATGGAAATTTGTGGCTGAACCATAAATATTCAATCTCTATGTAGATGATGAAATGGCAATTTTTGGCTGGACCACAGATTTTGCAATCTTTACTTAGATGATGAAATGGCAATTTTTGGCTTGACCATAGATTTTGCAATCTCACTTTAGATGATGAAATGGCAATTTGTACCTGGACCTTGAACTAGCAATCTCTATTCAGTTGATTAAATGTCAATTTGTGACTGGCCCACATGATTTTCAATTACTGATGAAATGCCAATTCATGGCACACAACTGTCTCTACGCTGAATGCCCATGTTTCTTCACTAGTCTACACTATCGCCTTCCAATCAATCTGAACTATCTAAAATTAAACCCTCTAGCTAAGCTGTTTAGCAGCAGCACCATCCCTAAGCTGTAGCAATCACAAAATGGTGCCAATGCCGCATGTTCGCTTTTTACATGTAACTTAGGTAGTCAATGAAACAACCCCTTGTGTCTGAACATTGTGGAGGTTTTCTGCTCCCTGATAGGCTGCCAAAACATCCACACATAAAGTTAAGGAAAAAAAATGTCCGACGCTCCCTCTGACTTATCTTTACCCCTCCCCTTGTCAAAAATGCTTTTTTAAGGCCCCCTTCACACGTCCGTGATACACGTGCGTGTTTGGTCCGTTTCCGTATATACCGGAGACACGGCCAAACGTGCACCAATGTTAATCTATGATTGTGGTCACACGTCCGTTATTTCATTATGTCCGTGTGTGCGTGTCCGTGATCCGTATGTGTTTGCGTTTGGCACGGATGCATGTCCGTTATCTGCACGGAGCACGCACACGTGGACACAATGAAAGTCTATGGGTATGTGCACACACGTTAGTAAACACGTATGCATATACCTATAGTCCGTGTCCGTTTGGTGTTTTTATTTCTAGTGATGTCGGCTATTCTTTCTATTTCTGTGTATGTCCGTCAATCTCCCTGAGTCCGTCGGTCAGTCTCTCTGTCGGTCTCTCTGTCTGTCTGTCCCTCTCTCACAGTCTGTCGGTCAGTTTCCCCCCCTCTCTCATACTTACCGTTCCCCGATCTCCGGCGCAGCGCTGCACGGCATTCACACTGCTGCGGCGGCTTTTACTATTTTGAAAAAGCCGGCCGCCCATTAAACAATCTCGTATTCCCTGCTTTCCCCGCCCACCGGCGCCTATGATTGGTTACAGTGAGACACGCCCCCACGCTGAGTGACAGGTGTCACACTGCACCCAATCACAGCAGCCGGTGGGCGTGTCTATACTGTGCAGTAAAATAAATAAATAAATAATTAAAAAAAAAACGGCGTGCGGTCCCCCCAATTTTAATGCCAGCCAGATAAAGCCATACGGCTGAAGGCTGGTATTCTCAGGATGGGGAGCTCCACGTTATGGGGAGCCCCCCACCCTAACAATATCAGTCAGCAGCCGCCCAGAATTGCCGCATACATTATATGCGACAGTTCTGGGACAGTACCCGGCTCTTCCCGATTTGCCCTGGTGCCGTTGGCAAATCGGGGTAATAAGGAGTTATTGGCAGCCCATAGCTGCCAATAAGTCCTAGATTAATCATGTCAGGCGTCTATGAGACACCCTCCATGATTAATCTGTAAGTTACAGTAAATAAACACACACACACCAGAAAAAATCCTTTATTAGAAATAAAAACACACACATATACCCTGGTTCACCACTTTAATCATCCCCGAAAAAGCCCTCCATGTCCGGCGTCCTCCAGGATGATCCAGCGTCGCATCCAGCGCTGCTGCATGGAGGTGACAGGAGCTGCAGAATACACCGCCGCTCCTGTCACCTCCACGCAGCTAATGAAGACAGCCGCGCGATCAGCTGAGCTGTCACTGAGGTTACCCGCTGTCACTGGATCCAGCGGTGGATGCAGCGGTGGCCGCGGGTAACCTCAGTGACAGCTCAGCTGATCGCTCGGCTGTCTTCATTAGCTGCGTGGAGGTGACCGGAGCGGCGGTGTATTCTGCAGCTCCTGTCACCTCCATGCAGCAGCGCTGGATGCGACGCTGGAGCATCCTGGAGGACGCCGGACATGGAGGGCTTTTTCGGGGATGATTAAAGTGGTGAACCAGGGAATGTGTGTGTGTTTTTATTTCTAATAAAGGATTTTTTCTGGTGTGTGTGTGTTTATTTACTGTAACTTACAGATTAATCATGGAGGGTGTCTCATAGACGCCTGACATGATTAATCTAGGACTTATTGGCAGCTATGGGCTGCCAATAACTCCTTATTACCCCGATTTGCCAACGGCACCAGGGCAAATCGGGAAGAGCCGGGTACTGTCCCAGAACTGTCGCATATAATGTATGCGGCAATTCTGGGCGGCTGCTGACTGATATTGTTAGGGTGGGGGGCTCCCCATAACGTGGAGCTCCCCATCCTGAGAATACCAGCCTTCAGCCGTATGGCTTTATCTGGCTGGCATTAAAATTGGGGGGGACCGCACGCCGTTTTTTTTTTAATTATTTATTTATTTATTTTACTGCACAGTATAGACACGCCCACCGGCTGCTGTGATTGGGTGCAGTGTGACACCTGTCACTCAGCGTGGGGGCGTGTCTCACTGTAACCAATCATAGGCGCCGGTGGGCGGGGAAAGCAGGGAATAGGAGATTGTTTAATGAGCGGCCGGCTTTTTCAAAATAGTAAAAGCCGCCGCAGCAGTGTGAATGCCGTGCAGAGCCGGTGATCGGGGATCGGTGAGTATGAGAGAGGGGGGGACACTTCAGTCACTCGGGGGATTAGCGGTCACCGGTGAATCCTTCACAGGTGACCGCTAATCAGTACTCGACACAGACAGAGCCGCGGTATGAGGATGAAGTCGGGTGAAGTTCACCCGAGTTCATTCTCATCGCGCAACTCTGTCTGCTGTCAGCCGACATTTATAAACGACATTGTGCATCACACACACGGACATTACACACGGACATTACACGTACACATACACGTTAATTCCACACGCACACACGGACGTTCTGCACACAAACACGGCTAGCATACGCAATTCACACAGGTGCCACACGGACCATAAAAACGGACACAAAAACGGGACACGGACCCGAAAAACGGCCCGTAACACACGTGCGTGTTTTTCACGGACGTGTGAAGGGGGCCTAAGATGGAGTAATCTGTCTTGCCATGCCGACTATAGCTTTCGCTTAACCTGTCTGTGTGCTGTTCTGTTTCAGTAACTGGTGATTTACTGTGTGTTCCTTGGTGTGCAGTGGAATTCTTCCTGTCATCTGGTAATTTCCTCCCTGCTCTTTATTTTCCTTCTTATCATTTAATGTCTGATTACACTGTGTGAGCATGCTGCGCACTAGAGTTTTAGTTTCACCAGTTTGTCCTTATCTGTGGGTTCTACCACTCCTGTCCCAGTCCTCCCCTGGGGCATGGGAGAGGGTTATTAGATCAGGGCTGTCTAGGAGCAGGGCTAGGAAGTCGGCCTAGACATTGTCACCATTAGACATATCTCTGGGAGTAGGGACATCTACGGCCCCCGTAATCTATGGGCTAGTCTAGGAGCCCGGGTCCCCTATTATCCCTTCCCATCCCTCACATGTCCTTCATTAACTGCTACTCTTATGGTGCAGGAATACATCATTGTTCCCTCAGGAGCCATGGCTTTGGTTTGACAGCAGTTTTTGCATCCTTTTTAGTTACACACATTTATATAATACTAGAGTTGAGCGCGGTTCGTGGTTCGTGGTTCTCCAGTTCGCGGCTCGAGTGATTTTTGGGCTGTTCGAGATCGAACTAGAACTCGAGCTTTTTGCTAAAAGCTCGATAGTTCTAGATACGTTCGAGAACGGTTCTAGCAGCAAAAAGCAGGGCTTTTTACAGCTACAGTGAGCAGGAGCCATCGCTGGCAGCCTGCCACAAGCTGGTAACCAAGATAAACATCGGGTATCCAAGCAAAGCGCTTTGGTTAGTAACCCGATGTTTATCTTAGTTACGTGCAGGAAGCCCACACTTTCCCGCTCAGCTCGCTCCACCCCCTCCTGCCCGCGGCATGTACACATACATACACATACACAAACACACACACACACATCCACCCCCCCCCCCCCCCGCCCGCCCGCCCGCCCGCTCGCTCGCTCGCTCGGCTTACCTGCGGTGATGAAGTCCCGCCATCCCGACCTCAGCGCTGTCACTGTCCTCCATGGCCGCCGCTTGTCACATCACCTATCGCTTCCGACCCGAGACTGACACTGGCGGTGACGTCACGGACCTCTCGCGATACTTGATGTGAAGGCGCCGGTCATTGACCTCAGTGACAGGGGCTGTCAGTGTGCTGGAGATCAGCGCAGGTAATGTACCTCACTGACAGCAGCACTTGTCACCCCCCTGCAGTGACCTGGGCTGACCCATTGATGTTAGCTCAGGTCACTGCACTGCTCTCCCAGCCAATGGGGAACATCCTGCTCTTCATTGACTGGGACAGTGTGCATCGTCATGGCAACCCCTTGGATTACACCAGACCTGGATTTGTTTTTCAATCTAATAAATTGGTTAAAGAGGGAATGTTTTGGGGAGTGTTTTTTCAAATAAAAATGTGTTTGTCGTCTATTTTTTTTTTATTACTGACTGGGTTGGTGATGTCGGGTATCTGATAGACGCCTGACCTCACCAACCCCAGGGCTTGATGCCAGGTGACATTACACATCTGGTATTAACCCCAAATATTACCCCGTTTGCCACCGCACCAGGGCGCGGGATGAGCTGGGGCGAAGCACCAGGATTGGCGCATCTAATGGATGCGCCACTTCTGGGGCGGCTGCGGCCTGCTATTTTTAGGCTGGGGAGATTCCAATAACCATGGACCTCCCTAGTCTGAGAATATCAGGCCCCAGCTGTCTGCTTTACCTTGGCTGGTGATCCAATTTTGGGGGACCCCTACGTGTTTTTTTTTTTAATTATTTATTTAATTTAAAATAACAGCGTGGGGTGCCCTCAGTTTTGGATTACCAGCCAAGGTGAGGTTGCCAGCTGTGGTCTGCAGGCTGCAGCCGTCTGCTTTACCCTAGCTGGCTACAAAACTAGGGGGAACCCTATGTCATTTTTTTTTTCATTTTTTTGGCTAAATACAAAGCTAAGCACCCCTTAGTGCCACATGAAAGGTACCAAAGGGTGTTCCACTTTTTCTCCATTTTTTTCTCCACTTTCTCTCCACATTTTCTCCACTTTTTTTCCATTTTTTTCTCCACTTATTCTCCACTTTTTCTCCTCTTATTCTCCACTTTTTCTCCACTTTTTCTCCACTTTTTCTCCTCTTATTCTCCACTTTTTCTCCACTTTTTCTCCACTTTTTCTCCATTTTTTTCTCCACTTTCTCCACTTTTTCTCCACTTTTTTCTCCACTTTTTCTCCTCTTAATCTCCACTTTTTCTCCACTTTTTCTCCACTTTTTCTCCACTTTTTTCTCCACTTTTTCTCCTCTTATGCTCCACTTTTTCTCCACTTTTTCTCCACTTTTTCTCCACTTTTTCTCCACTTTTTCTCCTCTTAATCTCCACTTTTTCTCCTCTTATGCTCCACTTTTTCTCCACTTTTTCTCCACTTTTTCTCCACTTTTTTCTCCACTTTTTCTCCTCTTATGCTCCACTTTTTCTCCACTTTTTCTCCACTTTTTCTCCACGTTTTCTCCACGTTTTCTCCACTTTTTTCTCCACTTTTTCTCCTCTTATGCTCCACTTTTTCTCCACTTTTTCTCCACTTTTTCTCCTCTTAATCTCCACTTTTTCTCCACTTTTTCTCCACTTTTTCTCCACTTTTTCTCCACTTTTTTCTCCACTTTTTCTCCACTTTTTCTCCTCTTATGCTCCACTTTTTCTCCACTTTTTCTCCACTTTTTCTCCTCTTATGCTCCACTTTTTCTCCACTTTTTCTCCACTTTTTCTCCTCTTATGCTCCACTTTTTCTCCACTTTTTCTCCACTTTTTTCTCCACTTTTTCTCCTCTTATGCTCCACTTTTTCTCCACTTTTTCTCCACTTTTTCTCCTCTTATGCTCCACTTTTTCTCCACTTTTTCTCCACTTTTTCTCCATTTTTTTCTCCACTTATTCTCCACTTTTTCTCCTCTTATTCTCCACTTTTTCTCCACTTTTTCTCCACTTTTTCTCCTCTTATTCTCCACTTTTTCTCCACTTTTTCTCCACTTTTTCTCCATTTTTTTCTCCACTTTCTCCACTTTTTCTCCACTTTTTTCTCCACTTTTTCTCCTCTTATGCTCCACTTTTTCTCCTCTTAATCTCCACTTTTTCTCCACTTTTTCTCCACTTTTTCTCCACTTTTTTCTCCACTTTTTCTCCTCTTATGCTCCACTTTTTCTCCACTTTTTCTCCACTTTTTCTCCACTTTTTCTCCACTTTTTCTCCTCTTAATCTCCACTTTTTCTCCTCTTATGCTCCACCTTTTCTCCACTTTTTCTCCACTTTTTCTCCACGTTTTCTCCACTTTTTTCTCCACTTTTTCTCCTCTTATGCTCCACTTTTTCTCCACTTTTTCTCCACTTTTTCTCCACGTTTTCTCCACTTTTTTCTCCACTTTTTCTCCTCTTATGCTCCACTTTTTCTCCTCTTAATCTCCACTTTTTCTCCACTTTTTCTCCACTTTTTTCTCCACTTTTTCTCCACTTTTTCTCCTCTTATGCTCCACTTTTTCTCCACTTTTTCTCCACTTTTTCTCCTCTTATGCTCCACTTTTTCTCCACTTTTTCTCCACTTTTTCTCCTCTTATGCTCCACTTTTTCTCCACTTTTTCTCCACTTTTTTCTCCACTTTTTCTCCTCTTATGCTCCACTTTTTCTCCACTTTTTTCTCCACTTTTTCTCCTCTTATGCTCCACTTTTTCTCCACTTTTTCTCCACTTTTTCTCCACTTATGCTCCATTTTTTCTCCACTTTTTCTCCACTTTTTTCTCCACTTTTTCTCCTCTTAATCTCCACTTTTTCTCCACTTTTTCTCCACTTTTTCTCCACTTTTTCTCCACGTTTTCTCCACGTTTTCTCCACTTTTTTCTCCACTTTTTCTCCTCTTATGCTCCACTTTTTCTCCACTTTTTCTCCACTTTTTCTCCTCTTAATCTCCACTTTTTCTCCACTTTTTCTCCACTTTTTCTCCACTTTTTTCTCCACTTTTTCTCCACTTTTTCTCCTCTTATGCTCCACTTTTTCTCCACTTTTTCTCCACTTTTTCTCCACTTTTTCTCCTCTTATGCTCCACTTTTTCTCCACTTTTTCTCCACTTTTTCTCCTCTTATGCTCCACTTTTTCTCCACTTTTTCTCCACTTTTTTCTCCACTTTTTCTCCTCTTATGCTCCACTTTTTCTCCACTTTTTCTCCACTTTTTTCTCCACTTTTTCTCCTCTTATGCTCCACTTTTTCTCCACTTTTTCTCCACTTTTTCTCCACTTATGCTCCACTTTTTCTCCACTTTTTCTCCACTTTTTTCTCCACTTTTTCTCCTCTTAATCTCCACTTTTTCTCCACTTTTTCTCCACTTTTTCTCCACTTTTTCTCCACTTTTTCTCCACTTTTTTCTCCACTTTTTCTCCACTTTTTCTCCTCTTATGTTCCACTTATTCTCCACTTTTTCTCCACTTTTCTCTACTTTTTCTATGGTCGGTCTACCCATTAGCTCTGCCATGCATAGTGTAGCTCTACACCTACTGCACATGTTACTTTATGATTGACATCTCTTTCGTACCAGAGCTGTCTAAGTCTACTCTGACCCCATATTTGTCATTACTATATTGTCCTTGTACTGTATTATGACATTTGTATCATGTGTTTCATTTCTTGCTGTGTTGCAATTTTTTTGCTGCATCCCAATTGTACCTCTACATTGTTCGAGTTTATGTTATTGTTCTCTCACTCTTATGTGATACTGATTATTGTCATTTTTCATGATTACATGCAGATAAGTCCAATCTGACGAAGGCTCAGGCCGAAACGTCATTTGTAACTTGTTTTGGACAAAAACATATATGCTTATGAAAAAATTTTTTCTTAATACGGACCAATAAAGAGTGATTTTGCATTACTATCCGTTGTGACTTACTGACTTAGTCTGGGAGATATAGAGTGCCGAGGTTACTCACTAATTTTATCTATTATTACCTCTGAGCACCTATATACCAGTGAGCAGAGCTTCCTCTACAGTAGTTCTCCTGATTAGGCATGCCCTTACCTCATGAGCAGGGCATTGCAGCTTTGGTAGCAACCATTACGACATGGACTCTGCTGCTGTGGACCCGGGGAGAGTGAGTGCAGATTCATTGCACCCACACTCCTCACATGAAGGGTCCGCACTCCTAGAAAATGGGGGATACGTTCCCTGAGTGTCTCCCCCCCATATTCTAGACGGTCCAGAGTCGTCGTGGGACCCCTTTATTTTTTTTCTTACAATAAATTGGTGAAAGAGGAAATGTTTTGGGGACTGTTTTTTCAAATAAATTTCTTTTGTCGATTTTTTGTTTTTGTTAGTACTGACAGTTTATGATGTTGGGTATCTAATAGACGCCATGACATCACAAACTGCTGGGCTTGATCTCAGGTGACTTTACAGCTAGTATCAACCCGATTTATTACCCCGTTTGCCACTGCACCAGGGCACGGGATGAGCTGGGGTGAAGCGCCAGGATTGGCGCATCTAGTGGATGCGCCACGTCTGGGGTGCCTGCGGCCTGCTATTTTTAGGCTGTGAAGGCCCAATAACTATGGACCTTCCCACCCTGAGAATACCAGACCACAGCTGTCCGCTTTACCTTGGCTGGTGATCCAATTTGGGGGGTCCCCTACTTTTATTGTGTAATTATTAATATTTATAAAATAATTATAAAAAAGAGCCTGAGGGGACCTCCACATTGGATCCCCAACCACGGTAAAGCTGCCAGCTGTGGTTTTCAGGCTACAGCCGTCTGCTTTACCCTAGCTGGCTATCAAAAATGGGGGGACCCAACGTAATTTTTTTTTTTTAACTATTTTTTAAATAGAAAAAATTAATGGGCTTCCCTGTATTTTGATTGCCAACCAAGGTAACGGCAGGCAGATGGGGGTGGCAACCCATAGCTGTCTGCTTTATCTGCGCTGAGAATCAAAAATACCGCGGAGCGCTACGTCATTTTTTTAAAGATTTATTTTTACAGCACTGTGATGTCCAGCAATCAAAATACAGGGAAGCCCATTTTATTTTTAGTTATTTAAATAAATAATTAAAAAATATATATGTTAGCTCCCACTGCATTTTTTGTATTGCTAGCTAAGGGTAATCCAAGCAGCTACTGGCTGCTAACCCCCACTGCTTGGTGTTACCTTCACTGGCAATGGAAAATCCAGGGAAGCATTTTTTTTTTTTTTGCTAAAAAGCTACAAAAAAGGACGTGAGCTTCGCCATATTTTTGTATGCTAGCCAGGTATAGCAGGCAGGTGCTGGAAGAGTTGGATACAGCGCCAGAAGATGGCGCTTCTATGAAAATGCCATTTTCTGAGGTGGCTGCAGACTGCAATTCGCAGCAGTGGGGCCCAGAAAGCTCAGGCCAACCGGTGGTGCGGATTCCAATCCCAGCTGCCTAGTTGTACCTGGCTGGACACAAAAATGGGGCAAAGCCTACGTCATTTGTTTTCTAATTATTTCATGAAATTCATGAAATAATAAAAAAAGGGCTTCCCTTTATTTTTGGTTCCCAGCCGGGTACAAATAGGCAACTGGGGGTTGGGGGCAGCCGTACCTGCCTGCTGTACCTGGCTAGCATACAAAAATATGGCAAAGCCACATAATTTTTTCAGGGGGCAAAAAACTTCTGCATACAGTCCTGGATGGAGTATGCTGAGCCTTGTAGTTCTGCAGCTGCTGTCTGTCTGTATGGAGAAGAGCAGACAGCAGCTGCAGAACTACAAGGCTCAGCATACTCCATCCAGGACTGTATGCAGAAGTTTTTTGCCCACCAAAAAAATGACGTGGGCTTCGCCATATTTTTGTATGCTAGCCAGGTACAGCTGGCAGCCACGGGCTGCCTCCAACCCCCAGTTGCCTATTTGTACCCGGCTGGGAACCAAAAATATAGGGAAGCCCGTTTTTTTTAATTATTTCACTTATTTCATGAAATAATTAAAAAACAAATGACGTGGGCTTCGCCCTATTTTTGTGTCCAGCCGGGTACAACTAGGCAGCTGGGGATTGGAATCCGCAGCACAGGTTAGCCCGAGGTTTGTGGGCGCCTCTGCTGCGGATTTCAGTCCGCAGCCGTCCCAGAAAATGGCGCTCTCATAGAAGCGCCATCATCTGGCGCTGTATCCAACTCTTCCAACAGCCCTGGAGCCGGGTGGCTTGTTGGGTAATCATGAGTTAATACTGGCTTTGTTTTACCAGCCAGTATTAAGCCAGAGATTCTTAATGTCAGGCACGTTTGACCCGGCCATTAAGAATCTCCAATAAAGGGTTAAAAAAAGACACCACACA